>NC_049244.1:28628873-28931904 GCF_011100685.1 Canis lupus familiaris | reverse complement strand
TCTCTCTCTCTCTCTCTCTCTCTCTGTGACTATCATAAATAAATAAATAAAAATTTTAAAAAAAAATAAAAATAAATAAATAAATAAATATGGCTTCCAGGGGGAAATCCCTGGGTGGCTCAGCAATTTGGTGCCTGCCTTTGGCCCAGGGTGTGGTCCTGGAGTCCTGGGATCGAGTCCCATGTCAGGCTCCCTGCATGGAGCCTGCTTCTCCCTCTGCCTGTGTCTCTGCCTCTCTCTCTCTGTGTGTGTGTGTGTCTCTCATGAATGAATAAATAAAATCTTTAAAAATAAAATTTAAATAAAATAAAATAAAATAAAAATAAAAATAAAAATAAATATGGCTTTCAAAAGAGGGTTGTGCATTCCCTTAGTGGAGTAAGCAACAGTCATGGGCCACGTAGGAACTTGAGGCCTCTGCCAACTTCCCTACTTGCCCTAAAGACCGTGGCCTCAGAAGTCATGGACAATGACTAAGCTCAACTTACATCCCCAACAAAGGACAAGTCACTTTCTGTCTCTACGCTGCAGATGAGGGCATTAAGACCAAAACTCCAACCGTACCCACTGAACACTTTTTAAACATTTGAAATGTCAGACTCACAGGAAAGTTGCAAAAGCAGTTCAAAAATCCCATATATCCTTCACCTTGATGTCAACCTTGATGTTTTCATGCCCATTCCCCCATCTATTTATACACGCCGAGGTTTTCCACCTTAGTGCCACTGAAGTTCTGGGCCAGGTAATTCTACTAGTATATTACAGGATGCTTAGCAGCATTCTTGGCTTCAACTCACTAGATGCCAATAAGACACTCCCATCATCCCTCCCTCAACCCTAGGAAGTAGAAACCAAAAACGTCACCAGGTACTGCCAAATGTCTCCCAAGGGTAAAAAAATCTCCCCTGATTGAGACTAGTTGATCTACATATAACTATATCCCCAGATACATATTTTTTTCTACTGGTTAAATTTGGATCAATTTGGTGATCAAAATAAATGACACTAATGATTAATAAGCCACAGAATTAAATAAAATCCAACTGTTACTTTTTAACATTTAAATGAAACTTTGTCTTTTGAAAAAGAGACAATTCATTATAAAGATCAGGTTCTCCTTTATTTTTACATTAAATAATTTAGAAAAGGAGTTAAAGAGCTTGTCTCACTGTGTTGCAACTTCATTTAGCAATAAACTCATTCCTTGTGTTCCAGCAATTATTTAATTGAACATAAAGGACCCCAGTAGAAATATACCCACCCCCAGGAGAAAGGAAGAAAAATGGAAATGAATACCATGTCTTTCTAAAGATGTTTCCCAGTACTTTGCACCATGTTTGCACTTTAGCAAGGAGTTCAATCATGGAAAACATCTTTCAGGAGCATATTATGGCTGGTACAATGTGGGGATTATTCTGTTGATTGGAACCTGTGCATTTCCTCTCTGTTTCACAATTTAAATTGATCTCTGCCAGAGCTAAGTGAACTAAGAGAGCAACCACATCCAGATAGAAGCTAAATTGCAGTGCTACCAGTCTGCACTCCTTTCAGCCAAGTGCCAGGAAGCCGAATTTCAAATGTTGTGAAGATAACATAATTGTTCTTTTGCTGATGAATTCAGAAGCTCTTTAAGCCTCCTTCCCCCATAACCAATTCCTCCATAACAGGTCTTCAAGGCATGAGGAACATCTGGTAAGATTTAGTTCTGGAAAACTGTCCCACAGATTCAAGTTTGGTCAAACACCCAGATTTTTTCCAGAAACAGATGCAGTAATTTGGCTAATGAATTCAAAATTGCTCCTAAGGGGGATAAGGTAGCTGTTTTGAAAAGGTCAGTTGAATCTGTAACGTACGTGAGACCTAGTGACACCTGCCCAGCGGCCACAGGCAAAGTTATGGTATCTGAAGCAACCTCTCCTTTTAAACAATGTTTATATAGAGTTAATAAAAAATAATATGTCCTCTAATAATTCATATTTATTTTTTATTCTGGAAAATAATAGAAAATTATCAAAAGAAAATAAATATTACCAAAGAAACCAGTCACTATTGATATAACACAACACACACACACATATCTAATTAGTCTTTTCTACATGGATCTATCTTTCAGATATTTGAAATTATACCATAGATGTATGGTACACATAGAATACACAGACACCCATGCATTTTTGCTTGGACTTTCATCCCATGCTATTAAGAATGCTTCATAAATATAATTTTAATAGCAGCATAATCCTGTGCTATATAGCCATATCACATTTCTTTATCTGTGCCCTCATCATTGGACATCTGGGACGCTTCCACTTTTTTGTTGTAAATAATTCTGCAGTGACTATCTTTGGACATCAATCTCGGACTCATGTGTAATATGATTTCTTTAGGTTAGTAGAATCATTGAACCAAAGAATGTGAACATTTAGAAACCATCCTCTTTTCACTGTTCTCACTCTTTTCTTCAGGTTCCCACCCATCCCAAGGAGGGCATTCTCTCCACAATGAGCTCCTTTATATTTTGTTTCATCTTCCTCTCATGAAAATTTTCTTTCTCTCAAGAAAAAGAGTAGAGCCATGAAAGCCCAAGGTGATTGATAAGGCTCATGTGTTATTTCAGGGTATTTGTGTTTTGATAAGGTATATAACCTCATATCAGTGGAATGAATTTCTAATAGCAAAAGTTTAGGCACCAGAAAGCAAGCACATCAAAGGAGAAAATCAGATGGTATCTTTTCAGGCCTGTAAAAATCATACTGCATCGATTGATTTAATTATCAACAAGTTCTATCTGATTAAATAATTCAGATTATCTCCTCATCGTAGAGCTAGTCATGGTGAAAGATTTAGTTCATACACACACAAAACTGTCACTTGATTACTCAGTTGTATTCCATTCAGGAAACATTTACTGAATGCTAGTTACGTACCAATGTATACAAAGATGAGGGAGACAGATGCAGCAGCCTTACTTAGCCCACCATTTGGGGACAGACCATCCATTTTCATAGATGGGAGGGAAGAGAGCACATGAACAGAGGCTGGGAGGGATGATCTTGTGTTCTACTGTATCCCAGACTAGCCTTTCAGCAGTGACCTCCTTCATTATTTCTCCTGCAATGCATGCTGTCTACCATCAGGTGGCTTGTAGGATCACAGAAGCCAAACTGGGAAACCAGTACCAAGGCCCTTCTTTTCTATTAAAAAAGAGCCACACATTAAAAGTAAACAAGTAAAAATCCAACAGTTACCCTAGCTCAAGCCACCATCAATCATCTCTTGCCTCCTTACTTCTCTGCTTCCACTGTGGCATTGCTTTAATCCATTTCCCTTATAAAAGCCACACTTTGTTGCTGTGCATGGAATACAACCCAGAGCCCTGTAGATAGAATGAAATCCAGTCATGGCTTGCCACGTCTAGTGTGATCCAGTTCCTTTTGATCTTTCTAATCTCGCCTCTTTCCACTTGCTCTTCTGTGCACCTTGCTTCAGCCACATTGCTCTCTTCTCTTCAAATGCACCAGGATCTTTTGCACCTTGGGGCCCTTCTCATTGGCTGAGAATGCGTTGGCCTCACATATATATTCAAGTGACTGCCTTCCTCATCCTTCAGATCTCCACGTTCTGTCACCTGCTCAGAGGTCCTCTGAGCATCTGTCTAAATTACGTTTCCATCACCACTTTAGTTAACCCTATCGCAGTGCCGTTTCTTTTGATTGATTCACTTATCCAAAGATAAAATTAATGTTTTGTTCATTATTGTGAGCTCCATGAGTGCAGGACCATGCCTGCTGAGTAATTATTAGCTCAGAGGTGGGCACACAGGAAGCAACCAATAAACCTTTTTTGAAAATGCTGATGAAAGAAAAGCCACCCAAAGCAACAAACAGAATATTCCTGTTCCTACCTACAGAATTTAAATTCTGGTTTTATTTAAATTCAGAGCTTCTCAGTCCAGTGCAAACTTTGAATGCATTTTCCCCATTCAATTTTTTCAGAGGCTTTTATTTACAGAGCTTCCTATTGAGCCATCTGATGGTGCATCTTCTGCTTCACTCTTTATTTTCCTTGGCTTGTTCTTTTTTTTTTTAAGATTTTCTTTATTTATTCATGAGAGACACACAGAGAGAGGCAGAGAGGGAGAAGCAGGCTCCATGCAGGGAGCTTGACGTGGGATTCGATCCCGGGTCTCCAGGATCACACCCTGGGCTGATGGTGGCGCTAAATCACTGAGTCACCCAGGCTGCCTGGCTCTCAGATGTTCTATCGTATGGCTATTTTCTGACTCTTTCTGAGCTGACCTCAGAGACAGATATGACCCACAGGCTACCCCTAACTGGAACTTCCTTTGGTGAAATCCCTCTCAGGAGCCTCTGGGAAACTTTCTGTTGTTACCTTCCAAATGTCCCAAAATGAGGAATGTGCTCTCAAAAGATGACCTCACTATGGGCTGAAGTCCTGCTACAAGTTCTCCCTCCCTGTGACCACTGCAGGGTACACACCACTAGGCACTGTGAGATGTGCTACTATTGAGAGATAAAAGCCTCAGGTGAAGCATGTGAATGTCAGGTTTAGAATTTCTCATTCTAAATTTAGCTTTTTGCTCATTAGTCCCCCAGGCCTTCCTTGCCTCCTAGTCGGTCCTTCCTGGGCCTGGTTTACTATTCTTCCCAATTCCACATTCTAGCAGGCCCCAGGATATTTGTCCGATAGATCCTATGGCCCATAAGGAATAGGACCCTTTACTATCTGGGTCACAGATTTATCTACCTTGGCTTCAACAAAACTATACCATATGTCTGTGGTATCTTGGAGATTCATAACCTTCATGAACACATTGAAAGCTCTGAAAAGCCTTCTAATAAAGATCTAAAACACTGTTTAACATAGTATTTCCCAAACCTAATTGCCTGTGAAACCCAGGAACATTCTTTGGGAAAGCCTCATGTGGACTAATACATTAACCGAGCTTCCTGTCCCATTCAGTCTACTCTAGGATCCCCAGGTGTCTTTACTGGATTTAGTCCTGGGACATCTGCAAGCTCCCTGTCCTTACTCTTGTTCAAGTAAACATTTTCTACTATGAGAACCTCTATCCTATTACACATAAGTTACTCTCATTGGAAGAAAGATTGCTTTAGTATCCTTAGATCTAAAATGCCTTTAACTTTTCAATTAAAACATTTCCTTGGTTCTTTCTTTGAGATTAAAAAATAATGCTACTGGGATCCCTGGGTGGCGCAGCGGTTTGGCGCCTGCCTTTGGCCCAGGGCGCGATCCTGGAGACCCGGGATCGAATCCCACATCAGGCTCCCGGTGCATGGAGCCTGCTTCTCCCTCTGCCTGTGTCTCTGCCTCTCTCTCTGTGCCTATCATAAATAAATAAAAATTAAAAAAAAAAATAATGCTACTTTCCCACCATTGCCCTCAAGTCACTTTACTGAAAATACCTACGTATGAGCATTTCAGCAAAAAGATATTTACGTCCTACTACTCCACATTAGAACCATGATTTTTCTTTTAAAGATTTTATTTATTTATTCATGAGAGACACACAGAGAGAGAGAGAGAGAGAGAGAGAGCGAGGCAGAGACACAGGCAGAGGGAGAAGCAGGCTTGTGCAGGGAGCCTGACATGAGACTCGATCCCGGGTCTCTAGGATCACGCCCTGGGCTGAGCCACCCGGGCTGCCCAAACCATGATGTTTTAGATTCTGGAGCAACTTCTAAAAAGATGGATGGAGCATGTTTTTTTTTTTTTTTTTTTTTGCAAAGGTTAACTGAAAGAGTTTTTATCCTTTAGCCTTGCAGACATAGGTCACAGTTACCCAAAAGGATTTTAGGATGAAACTGGGAAAGTATTTTTGGAATCAATAACACATTTGGTGATAGCAGACCTGTACCAAACCCTGTTAAAAATTCAGTGTGCTTCAATGAATTTCTCAGTGTCCTTTTTTTTGAAATGGAAGTGTGGTCAACATACAATATTATAGTTTCAGATGTACAACATCATGATTCAACATTTATATACATTACAAAGTGATCACCACAGTAAACTAGCTTCCAACTCACTCTCCTTTTAATTGCTGAGCAATGAAAACAGTTAACATTGTATGGGGTATTTTCTACTTCACACCTGTGATAGGGAGGATTTCCAATCTTGTTTTGTATTCCTAGGTAGTGGAGCTCTTGGCCTGTTTCCAGTCACAGATCAGCTTTGGAGGTGAGGTATAGATACGTAGTCCTCTTACCCAGTGACTCTCAAATTTTACTCTGTGTAGGAATCATCCAGGGATCTGGTTAAGAATGCAGAATCTGATTCAGCAGGTCTGGAGTAGGGTCAAGATTCTACATTTTAACAAGCTCTCAACAGCTACTAATACTGCTGGTCCATGGACCACAATTTCAAGAGCAAACTTTAGCAATAAGAATGATTGGTGCTAGACTACTTTAATGAGCCTGCCATGAAGATTGTACTAGAAAGATCTGTTTATCTTTAGAGAATTCTCGATTTATTCAATTAGTGTGAATGTTACTTTAAGCTGGGAAGAATTTCCACAAGCACCTATTTTACTAACTCAAGATTTTTCAACTTCAGCACTAGTGACATGTTGGGCTGGGTAATTCTTGGTGTGGGGGACCATTGTGTGTGTTGTAGGATGTTTGGCAGTATCCCTGGCCTTCACCTACTACCAGTACCCCCCCTCACCCAAGTTGTGACAATTAAACATGTCATTAGAAATTTCCAAATAGGGTAGCACCGGTGGCGCAGCAGTTTGGCACCGCCTGCAGCCCAGGGCATGATCCTGGAGACCAGGGATTGGGTCCCGCATTGGGCTTCCTGCATGGAGCCTGCTTCTCCCTCTGCCTGTGTCTCTGTCTCTCTTTGTGTTGCACATGAATAAATAAATAAAATCTTAAAAAAAAAACTTCCAAATACTCCTAGAGGGCAAAATGCCCACTGTACTGACATGGAATCACTTGGCATCATGATACTTGTCGCATTCTATTATAGATATGAGTTTATAGACTTCTAATTGATTGCAATGTATATATATTCCACAACTCAGAAGTTATCTTCATGAAGAATCAAGGTAATTTCCAAGAAGGACTATTTAAGTATTAAGACTAAGACATTTCTCCTTCTCTGCATGGCTTCAAGAACATGATGTCTTTTCTTTGCTGAGCTTTACATTTAGAATAGTGGGATGTGTATGTCCATATATGTGTGTGTGTAAGGTATAACTATAGAACTTACACAAAAACCATAGGTATTAATATATTAGATATTTTATACATAATACATGTCTGAAACAATAGCAAAATCTCCCCTTTACTCTTGTTTTCTTTTTTTTTTTTTTTACTCTTGTTTTCATTTAAGAAATATGTGAAGAACTTTGGTGTATACAGTACTAGATATGTTCATGATGAATTAGAGAGTGACAAAACTCAAAAGAATCACATTTATTATTGAAGTCTTCTGTGTCAGATACTTTAATATTTTGAATATTGCATACACTGGAAATCAAAAGTTCAATTAAATGTTAGTTTTCAATAACACTCTTTTCATGTCCTGAAGACTCTCTGGGCCATAAAAACAAAAACAAAAATCCAACCACCTATAATTGCCAACCAATTCTGTTGCTTCCCTACTCAACTTACTATTGGTATAATTAGAGAATTCTGATTCCTGAAAAACATAAAAATCTCCCAACCATAAAGAATTCAGTGGTGTATATATTAATAAAAGAAAGAATAAAAGCCAAACAATCTTGTCAATAGATGCAGAAAAAGCATTTGAGAAAATATAATGTCCATTCTTGATAAAAACCCTCAACAAAGTAGGGATAAATGAAACATATCTCAGCATCATAAAGGCCATATATAAAAACCCCCACAGCCAATATCATCCTCAATGGGGAAAACTAAGAGGCTATGGTCAGGAACATGACAAGGATGCCCACTCTCACCATTACTATTTAACATAGTACTGGAAGTCTTAGCCTCAGTAATCAGACAACAAAATGAAATAAAAGGCATCCAAATCAGTAAGGAAGAAGTCAAACTTTCCTACTTGCAGACAACATGATACTCTAATGTAGAAAACCCAAAAGACTCCACAAAAAAATTGTGGAACTCATACATTAATTCAGCAAAGTTGGAGGATATAAAAATCAATGTTCAGAAATCTGTTGCATTTCTATACACCAATAACAAAGCAGCAGAAAAAGAAATTAAGGAATTGATACCATTTGCAATTGCACCAAAAACAAAAACATATCTAGGAATAATCCTAACTAAAGTGGTACCTAAGAAAGAACCTGAAGAGGACACAACAAAATGGAATAGCATTCCATGCTCATGTATTGGAAGAACAAACATTGTTAAAATGTCTATACTACCTAAAAGCAATCTAAACATTTTATGCAATCCCTATCAAAATAGCGCCAGCATTTTTCACAGAGCTAGAACAAATAATCCTAAAATTTTATAGAACCACAAAAGACCCCAAATAGCCAAAGCAATCCTGAAAAAGAAAAACGAAACTGGAGGCATCATGATCCCAGATTTCAATCTATATTACAAAGCTGTAATCATCAAGACAGTATGGTCCTGGCACAAAAACAGACACACTGATCAGTGCAACAGAATAGAGAACCCGGGAATGGACCCACAACTATATGGTCAGCTAATCTTTGACAAAGCAGAAAAGACTATCCAATGGAAAAAGTCTCTTCAACAAATGATGTTGGGAAAACTGGATAGCAACATGCAGAAGAATGAAATTAGACCATTTCCTTACACCATACACAAAAATAAACTCAAAATGGATGAAAGACGGCAATGTGAAACAAAATCCTAGAGAACACAGGTAGAAGCCTCTTTGACCTCAGCAACTTCTTGCTAGACACATTGCTGGAGGCAAGGGGAAACAAAAGCAAAAATGAGCTATTGCAACTTCATCAAGATAAAAAGGGTTTGCACGTTCTGGGACCCAGATTGAGGTAAAATGGCAGGATCGTGGTGCCGCTGACACAGGGATGAAAATAGTTACACGTGGAAGCAGAATTTAAAATCCATCTCTCGGGGATCCCTGGGTGGCACAGCAGTTTAGCGCCTGCCTTTGGCCCAGGGCACAATCCTGGAGACCCGGGATCAAATCCCACGTCGGGCTCCCAGGTGCATGGAGCCTGCTTCTCCCTCTGCCTGTGTCTCTGCCTCTCTCTCTCTCTGTGTGTGTGTGACTATCATGAATAAATAAATAAAATCTTTAAAAAAAATCCATCTCTCTTCAAATCATCTTTTACACCACCCAATAGCATCTTGATTCACCATGGCATTGGCAGCAGTAAAATAGGCAATATCAAACAGAACTGTCTGGAAATATTTAATTCCGATTCAAAATGGAGCTTTATATTGTGTTTGTCATAAATCTATGTATTCTCCTCTACCAGATGACTATATTGCAAAGTAGAGCTTGCTTTGACATCTGACGGCAGGACGATAGTATGCTACCACCCTCTGTGGACATTCCATATGAGCATACAAAACCTATCCCTCGGCCAGATCCTGTGCATAATAATGAAGAAACACATGACCAAGTGCTGAAAACCAGACTGGAAGAAAAAAATGAACACTTTGAGCAAGGACTTATGATAGAACAACTTAGCAAAATGTTCTTTACTACTAAACACCATTGGTATCCTTGTGAACAGTATTATAGACGTCGTAGGAAACTGGATCCTCCAAAAGACAGATGATACTGAGGTTTTCAGGAATCAAAAAGATGTTATCTTGTGTCTCATTTGCCATTTGAGAAATGCAATTGAGTATATTCACTAATATGCTATATAGCAAAATAATAAAATGTATTTTCATATGTTAAAAAGGGGTTTGCACAGGAAAGAAACAATCAGCAAAACTAAAAGGCAATCTATGGAATTTTTGCAAATGACATATCTGATAAAAGGCTTGGTCTCCAAAGTCCATAAAGAATTTATCAAACTCAACACCCCAAAAAACAAATAATCCAGTTAAGAAATGGGCAGAGGACATGAATAGATACTTTTCCAAAAAGACATACAGGTGGCCAATGACACATGAAAAAATGCTCAACATCACTCATCATCAGGGAACACAAATCAAAACCATGATGAGGTACCACCTCACAACTCTCAGAATGGCTAAAATCAACAACACAAGAAACAAAAGGTGTTGGCGAGGATGCAGAGAAAGGGGAACCCTCTCACATTGTTGGTACGAATGGAAACTGGTGCAGCCACGTTGAAGAACAGTATGGAGGTTCCTCAAAAAGGTAGAAATAGAACTATCCTATGATCCAGCAATTGCACTACTCTGTATTTACCCAAAGGACACAAAAATACAGATTTGAAGGGGTACATGCACCTCAATCTTTATTGCAGCATTATCAACAATAGCCAAACTATGGAGAGAGTCCAAATATCCACTGACTGATGAATAGATAAAGAAGGTGTGGTACACATATATACAGATGAACATATAGGAAGGGGGAAAAGAAAAGGAGAGAGAGAAACAAACCATAAAGGACTCTTAATGATACAGAACAAACTGAGGGGATGGAGAGAGAAGGAGGAGGATGGGCTAGATGGGTGATGGGTATTAAGGAGGGTACTTGTGATGAGCACTGAGTATTGTATGTAAGCAATGAATCACTGAATTCTACTCCTGAAATCAATATTGCAATATATACTAATGAAAATTTAACTTAAAAAAAGAGAGAGAGAGAGAGAATTCAGGGGTGTGGAAAAAAGTAGTTTTCCAATCTAGGAAGATTTTTTCTGAGCATTATTTTATTCAAATCTAATACTCTGATAGACTCAATGAATCAAATTCTCAATAACATCTGGACATGGATACTCCATAACAGACCAGGGTAGTCAAAATGTCGTTACAAGGTTTATACCAAACCAGAACTACGGAGCATCCTACATTTCATGTTAATTCTTAGAGGCAAGCCCCAAATACTGTCATTTGTGCATATCACAAGCATTGGTTTGTTCCTTGGAATTCAAACTTTTATTTGAAAGTTGACAAGAAGCTATTTTGAAAATATAATCCAATAACTACACAACCATATTTCTACACCAATATTCCTGCTAGGAAAAGAAAAAGAATCTTAATTTATCATCTATATCACCTAGGACAGTTTCAGCTACAAGTAACCCAAAGCCTACATAAACTGGCTTAAACAAAGAGCTCCAGTATGTTCCTCTCCATGCACTCTCAGACCCCCTCCTCCCTGAGAAAATATATCCTCACACTTTTTGACCAGGATTGATTGCATATTCTTCTTAAACCAATCCCTGGTGGAGTTTAATGGACAAACTGGCTGGAATGAATAGGATTTAAGATTTATCCAGATCAGGCAGCCCTAGTGGCTCAGCAGTTTAGCGCTGCTGTCAGCCCAGGGCGTGATCCTGGAGACCCGGGATCAAGTCCAACGTTGGGCTCCCTGCATGGAGCCTGCTTCCCTCTGCCCCTCTCTCTCTCTCTCTCTCTCTCTCTCTCTGTCTCATGAATAAATAAATAAAATCTTAAAAAAAAAAAAGATTTATCCAGATCATGAGGGGAGGCTGGCCACTGGCACAAAGTGAAGGCTCTGACAGAATGGACCAAGGGAGAGGGGCACAGCCTAGTGGTTAGGGGCATGGGCTTTGGATAAAGCCTGACTGAGTTTACATCTGGCTTTGCCATTTGCCAGTTGTGTGTCTTGAGCACGGTACCTAACCTATTTTTTTTTTTAAGATTTTACTTATTTATTCATGAGACACACACACAGAGAGAGAGAGAGAGAGAGAGAGAGAGGGAGAAGCAGGCTCCATGCAGGGAGCCCAATACGGGACTCGATCCCAGGTCTCCAGGATCACGCCCTGGGCCAAAGGCAGGCGCTAAACCACTGAGCCACCCAGGGATCCCCGGTACTTAACCTATTCATGCCTTACGTTCCCTAACTATAAAATGGGTTGTTAGGAGGAATAAATGTTAGCATCTCCAAAGTGCATAGATCCATGTCTGTGACATATTAACTGTAATATGTGTTTGTTAAACAAAATGCTCAAAAATGTTTGTTTGGTACATGACCAATATGCTCGGCAGCTTGGAACCCAGCTTAACTTTCTGCTCAAATTGTTGGAATGGATAATGCAGTTGAAGAAATCTCTTTCTGAAGCAGTTTGTTTCTCAAGCTGTCGCTGACAGTCACTTATTCCCCTGAGGGAACAAAGCAATGAGAAGCCACTCACAGAGAAGCCCAGTCCCATGAGGTTTGTTGTCCAAAGTCTAAGGACACTTGACCTTTATCTGGATGAAGAAGATATTACAGAGAAAGGAGCCAGAGTGAGGCAAGGCAGAGAGGTAAAGACATTGTGTCCTTCACTCTTCCATGTTTCCCCTGTGAATGTCTTCCTCTCATTCAATGAGAGATAAAGAACTGTAAGTTGGCTAAAAAAGAAACAAAGCACTTATTTAAGAGAAATGTTACATAAGTCTGAAACTTGAGAAGTTTCAATGTTCACTTACACAGCTTTCTTTGAAGCTATATATACATATAGCTTCATATATATATATGGATAAAGAGATCTAGCAGTGACATCAGTAAAATGGTAACCAGTTCACAATATTGTGCCCTTCTTAGAATGAATTGTGAATGAATGAATGAATGAATGAATGGTAACTACCTGTCAGAAGACCTTACTTTCAGATGAGGGCTCAGTTTGGGTACCAATAGCCCTTAGCAATTGTACATCTATCTTTAGACATTCTCAAGAACCTCCCAGAGGGGGGTTCTTCTGCTTCCTGCCCCACACCTTGAGGTGGTGAAAACCCAACCATCTGTCTACATCTAGCAGCCTCAGCGCTCTCCTGGCGGGTGCGCAATGCTGACTCCCAAAGGCATACACACAGAAGGCTGGACAGTTAGCAACCCAGACATAAACAGCTTCACAGCTAGGAAGTGTTTTATGTTTCCTGGGGCGGAAGGCTGCTCAGGATAAGTGGGAATGGATACTACATGGTGTGCTGCCAGGCCCGACACCATTTCTGTCTGTGGAACAATCCCAAGCAAAGATCTATAAACATATGGATAAAGTGGACATAAGCATCTATATAGCTCCAGCCACAGAAAGGAGTTCAGCCAGGCTTCATCTAACTCAGACCATTGGGCACATCCTCCCCCTCAAGCGTCCCTATGTCAGTGGGTGTGATGATGTGAAGGGGCTGATTTCTCTTACTTCTTGGGCACCTGTGTTGTCAGAGTCTCACAGGGTGAAACCAAACCATATGGAACCCTTTACCCCACTCATGCTCAGTCAATCTAGACTCACCCTTTTTTCCCAAGACACTTATTTGAGTGTACCCAGGACCTCCTTGAAGCTAAAAAGTCATGCACAGGCTATAAGGAGTCAAAGAAGCAGCCTCAATACAGGCTGACTTACAAGTGTCATTATATATGTATGAGTATCACATTTCTAGTGTAGTTTTTTTGGTAGTTTTTTTTTTTTTTTTTTTTTTGTCTTCATGACATCGTTGATGGTGTATTATTTTTATCAGGTAAATTGCATGCAACGAAATGCCAGATTTTCAGTGTAAGATACCCATGTAGCCACCACCCCAAACAAGATAAAGAACACCTCTATCATCCCTGAAATTTACCCCAAGCCCCCTTCCAGCCAAACCCCACCTTCCACTGCCACTGTTATTCCTATTTCTACTGCCATGGACTCATTTTAAGACTTTATTTCACTTGCCCTTCACTGGATTAGTCTTGTACCTAAAATAAAATCCACTCTCCTTACAAGACCTTCATGATGTAGCTACCGCTGGCCTGACTTCTCCAAAAGCATCGATCCTCTTGCTTACTATGCAATTTCTCAAAGTTGCCAAGTCCTTTTATGACCTGAGCCTTCTTATACACCCTTCCCCCTCTATGAAATACTCCTCTCTCATTTCTGTTTCTTTACATCAAGGGGCTGGCTTTTTCCATCCTTCAGGTTATAGCTGAAAACCCCTCTTCTAGAAACTTCCTGATTCCTCTCTCAGTTTGGTGTCCCCACCGCCCCTCCTAAAGCCCATTTCCTCCATCACTTTAACCTCTTCCTTTCCTTATTGCTCTAGATGTTTGCCTACTGGCTTATGGGCTGCCTGTACCACTAGACTATCCATGCAGGCATTCATTCATCCATTTATCTCACAATATATCTGCTCAGTATTTGCCCTGTGCTAAACACTGTTCAAGGTGCTTGGGAATACAGCAGTGATACAAACAGAATCTTTGCCCTACTATTTTAGTAGGGGAAGACAGACCATAAATGAAGAAGCAAGTAAACAGTGGTAGGTCAGATGGTAATAAGATCTATGGAGAAAATAAAGCAGGGAAAGGACACAAGACTTCTCAGGCCAGTAAGTGCTATTTTATCTAAGTACTCTGAGTCCTCCCCAATATGACAGCATATAAGCACAGACCTGAAGGTAAAGAGGGAGCAAAATAATTTGTGTATCTGGAGGGGAGGGCATTCCAGGCTTTCTATGGCAGGAACATGCCTGGTGTATTCCAGAAACAGGAAGGAGACTAATATGACTACAGTGGGGTGGGCAAGGGCAATTCTCACAGTGATGGAAGGGAGGGGCTCTTCCATGGGTGATGATGGGATGCTGCAAGACCATTTTGAACAGACTCATGCCTTTTAGTTTGAGTGAGGTATGGCGGGCAGGGTAACTGGGAGACCAGTTAGAAGCTATTGCAATCATACACTGGGGAGGTGATGGTGGCTCCAGCAATTGGAATAGAGGTGCTAAGTAGTGATCATATTCTAAAGATCAAGTCAATAGGTTTTGCTTATGGATTGGAAGTGGAATGTGAGTGAAAGGTCGTGAGTCAAGGTTGACTCAGGAGGAGCTGATGTGGACTGGGGCTGGTGTGTATTCGTTCACTTTTGGACATGCTTAGTTTAGGATGTCTATTAGAAGTCCATATGACACCTATCCCCACTCCTGGGCAGATGGGGTATGTGAATCTGGGGTTATGGGGAGACAGAGCTGAAGAATGGGAAGAATGGAAGACACACATTTGGGAGTTGACAGTCTATGGATACTCTGTAAATACATGAGAATGGGTGAGATGTCCATGAAGATGGCATTGTGTCTGTTTTTCACTACCTTAAACCCAGCGCCTAGAACACTCAAATATGTGATAGATAATGTATGATCTAAGCAACAACCCACCCGTGTTCTTTCCCGCAAGCTGCTTTACTACACTACTGCACACTCTCCTTCAAACTATTTCCACTACATCCTGAAAAATGTCACTAAGTTACAGAAACCAAAACACCAAGGTGACCTTATCCACTTTCTACACACTCAGAGAAGTACCTTTCACATCTCTCTTCAATCTCATTAGAAGGCAAGCCGTGCTTATTTGCATTCATAATTCATAGGAAGACAGAGGGTGCCGTTTAGTACAAAGCCACAGGACAAAGCGGATGGTGCCTTGGTGGAGGCTGCCCTGAAATCAGTAAGCTGACGTCTTCACTCTTATCTCACTGCCAATGGTCACCTTCTGTCAAGGAAAAAAGGTCTCAGAGTGTGTGCAGTGATGGGAACACAGAGCCACATCTGCAAAACTCAAACTGCAAATAAGCCCCCAGGCTCCTGTAACACTAAATGCCTCTGTCACTGAATTTGGAGTCACTGATACGTGACTGTCAATGTGTCCACATTTCACTGCTAATGCCTTGTTTACTCTACATTATTAAAACCTCACTGCAGCTGTCTCTTATTAATGCCTAGGCCCGTGGCACATCGGTATCCGTGAGGTTGCTTCTGGGTTTCAAAGACATTCACAGGTATCCCATACAGAGCTCTTAAGACATTTTGGATCGCAGTTTAGAAATGTAAAGGATGGAGAGAAGAGAAAAGAAAGCAGGGTCGTTGGGAGTGGCATCACGGCGCCCACCCAGGAACTTGGGCAATGAATTTTTCAGGAGCTGGGGTGGGTGGTACCTTTGCTGTGATCCATTTATCAAGTGGCAGCAGTGTGGGGTGGGGGAGCCTGCCCCCAATCCACCCTTTCTCTCCTAAAAGCTCACTTGCTCTTGATGAACTATTTATCTCTTTTCATGACACATGTTCAGTAGTCTAGGGAAGAAAGTCCTGCAATTTAAGGAATGTTTATTGGTTCATGTTCCAAAAGGTAGCCCTTGTCATACACACTTCTTTACTGCACGTTACTATTTTTGACTCCAGCTCTAGCTTTATTGCTATATGAATCCCACAGAGTACATAGAAAACATAGTCCTGTGTTTTCAACATGATTTTAAATCATCCGATCATGTTCTCACACATTTTGGAGCTGTCCCTGAGGTCCCTAGAATCTTCTTTTCCTCTCCTTTACTAGCTTCTACATTCAGTTCTACACTCACCCCAACTGTCTCCTAGTTGACAAGGAGCATCTGCTGGTTTGTATTCCAGCCCTGTCAATGGACTAGGTGACGTTGGTCAAATTAGTTATTCTTTCTTTCCATTTGGCACTTTCCCCTTTGTAAAGTGGGATGGGAAGATGTTAACTCTGTAAAGTACTTGTGAGTATAAAATGGGATAAGGCACATAAAGGCCTTAGCATGGCACCTGACGTGCTGCAAGTCTAGCTCTGTTTTATTAAGAATGATGACTACTTTCTCTGGTATGACATGGACCACTTCCAGATTAGCAGTTATGTAGAAAGGACCGTACCTCCAACAATGTCCTAGATGTGTCATACTCCTTTCTTCCTAGACATCATGAAATGGTGTTCACTCTTTCCCCATGAATAAAATATTCAGAAAATAAAATTAATTTCTCTGTGTAACTGAATCACAGAATAGTGGGATGGGCCATGTGTTTGCAAGGGCTGTTTAGGAGAAGCCCCAAAGGTGCCATGCCAACTAGGCTTACCAACTTTACAAAACCAGCATACACTGTTCCACCATGTTCACCCCCAGCTCTAGGAGTAGCACAGGAGAGCACAGTGCAGGTTGCTCACTGTCCCTTTCCTGCCCCAGCTGTTGCAGACCTCTGCTCAGCTCCCAACATGGATGTGGGGGAGGCTAGTGGAGGCTCCTACCCTCCACACTGATAGGAGTACACAGACTCTTTGCACTCCCACTAAGTTTTGCTTTGTCTTCATCCACCCCATCGCCTTCTTTTTTTTCCCTCCATTCTTTGGGATTGGGGTGAAAGTGTAGGTGTGATCTTCAATACAATAGTGGATTTGATTTAACAGATTTAGGGACTAGATCTACAAAGCCCACAGTGCCTATGTCCCAGGGCAAGGTTTGCTGGTCCCTGTCTGACCAGCAATGCACTATGCTTTGGCTTGGACAAGAAATAGTAGAGAGGGAAGGCAGGACAGCCATGATGGAAGTGAGAGCTGGAACAGGAACGAGAATGGAAACTGTCTCATCAAAGTGACTCCTTTCAGCAACGCGACCTAGATCTACAGAAGGCCTGTTACCTGGAAGGGTGACACATGAGACTGCTGAGTTTCTCTAACACCTCAACCAGGCTAGCCGCTTTCCAGCCTGGGACGAAGGTCGGGGGATGCTGATGGAGAGATGTTAAATAGTGGGGCTATTTACAGTGCTTCTTACAACTGATGACCTCTACGGTCACTTCAAGACAAAAACTGCTTCCCCTCATGCATGAAGTTAAATTGATTAAGTCAGTGCATGCAAAATAGTAGTTAAATCAGCCCTACAACTTGGACTCAAGAGTTCTGGCATCTTCTACTAAAACAAACAAACAAAAAGATAGCAGGAGGAGAGAATTCTGTATCCTATACCAGATGTGGGAGGCAGGCTCTTTTTTTGTTTCAATTTTCACAACTCAGCACTTCTCCAAGGCGCAGTATAACTTTTGCTTTGTGCATAGCTCAGTAATTCTGTTCAGTAGAACCAGACTAGATAATGCAGTGGCCCTTCTGCTATCCCCTGGCATCTAATGTGTTTACCCAATCATCATGGAGGAGGGATTATAATTGCTATAGTTAAGCTGTTGTGCCAGGAAAATACTGTACAAAGAAGTGGCTAAAAGAAGTGTCAGATCTGCAGCTCTGCTACTTGCTAGCTGTGTGGCTACTTGCCAGCTGTGTTCCCTTCACTGAGCCTCAGATTCCTCTTGTGCAAAGTGAGGAGATCACAACAGTCTCATCTTTCAAGGGACCTGAGTTTTAAAGTCAGTGCTTAATACAGTAACTAATGATAGACAAAATATGCTGTTTCCTTTTGAGCACCAAATGAAAGAACTGACTTGCACTTAGGAACTGCATTGTATGAAGAACATGTAGCTTTAAATACTATAAGTCTAGGGCAATAATTCAAAGCACCAAGAGGTTCTCAATCTGAGAGACACATGAGCCCTGAGAGGCAGCGCGGGATTCTGGATTTACAGCTTTCGGCTCTTTCTCCATCTGGGACATCTGCCTTTTGGTAAAATGTTAGGCAGAACTGACCTGAAATCACTAACTTATATTTTCTTCCTTTCTCTTGGCCCTTCTCTGCCTTTCCTCACTCTCACCTTCTCCCCTGTTTGAGTCCAGTCAGTTAAATTCCAGCTTGATGTACTTCAACTAGAATACACGCATCAAAGGGCCAACTTGTAAGAATTAAACGAAAGTGCCAGTAGCCGGGGGTGCACCATTTACATTTCTCTTCAAGAGCCAGCCTGCTGCCAGTGTAGGTGACTACCCCCAGCTGCTGCCCCCTCAGGATCGGCTCTTCCCTGGAAGCACCCAGCCAGGTGGAGTGTGGGGATACTAGAGCCAGGCCATTCCTGCCCAGTTTGATCTCCTCTGATGGGCAAGGCAGTTTTTGCCCTGGGGCTCTCTTACCAGAGCTGTGAAGACTTTTTTAGAGCTGCCCTGCACCTGAGGATGTCATCTAGTCCTCCCTCTCCCTCCATCCTTGCCCTCAAAGATGTAGACCAGCATTGTGGTTTGAGGCTTTCCCCAATTCTGTCTTGTCATCTGCTTCCCAGAGGACCTGGACTGACATAGTATATAAAAGTACATGGCATAGAATAAAGGTTCAGGGGACATTAGTTGTTATTGTTATAACAATTAGGATTTGATTAAACTAATGATTCTACTAATAGAAGACACTCAAAGGCATATATTCTCATGATGACCTGATCTAAGAGTCCTCGGTAGATTCTTAGGTCTTCTCTAGCCTATATCCATTTCTCTGCTTCTGTGGCTCCATTCCAAGAAGATGATTCTGCTTTACCTCATGCTTCACTATGCAGAGAATTTCAAAACCACTAGAGGATTTGGTGAAAGCTTCAGAATTAGTTGGTAAAATGGGCTTCCGTAGCCCTTCGTCGTGGCAAGAACAAACACCATGGTCCTAAGAGCCTTCTTAAAACAAGGATTGATGCAAGCCACACTCATTAAACAATAGAGCCTTTTCCGAAGGAGTTCTGTGTGAAGTCATTATGGTCTACCTAGAGTGTGTATACCTGGTGCACACAGGACATTGATTAGTCTTGAAGAGGGAAATGATGGTCAAGGCAGCAAGGGAAAAACATAAGGGTCTCTGAACATACTCATTAAACAGCAGCCCTAAAGCATGTCCATTAGAGCAAAAAAAGTTTTCAGTGACAAGTCCCACAAATACTGTTGAAAACCCTGTTATGATGACAGCTATAAACTCCATTCTCCTGAGATCTAAGAGGCTGGTTCCAATTCAGTGACCAGAGACTTCATAGAGTAGCTATCAACAATATGATAATGGCTTGTGATAAAGGTGTTGTTGATGCTTAACACAGCAGAGAAGCAACATACTATCAACAGCAATTAGGTGCTTAATAAAATCACTTTGGAGATGCTACTGCTGAAGATTGTCATGGGTGGGTACAAGGGACTCAGCAATCAATCCCAATGAAACCCATTGGACTGTTTGATGAAAGACTGTTTTTCTTTCATCAAACACAAACTATGTAACTTTGATCTGATTACTCACATAAAAGCCATGGATAGAGTGATAACTGAAGTAGACCCTGGACACGCTTGGGTCAAGGGTGAGACTGGGAAGAGGGAAGAAGAGGAAGATCCCAGTGATGGCTGAAGGTTTCACCCAATTCACAAAGCTGACAGACTGGGTCTTGGCATGAAGTTCTGTAACTACAATTTTGTGTGTCACTAATAAAATAACCTAGGAAGGGAAGAGCAGAAACTCATCACAACCACACATTCACTGCCTTTAGGGAGGGGGAAATGATATCAAATTACTAGGAAAAACAAATGGGATTGTAGTTAACCTCTCTCTATTACTCAATTGAGATTTCCACTCCTGTTTCTATTATGCCAAGTCCACTCTAGGTTGATACACCTTTTGTACTAGAAAGAAAACTGGCTTGAGAATGTGATAAACCTTGGCCTGTGCATGGTTCTGAGCCTTTCCTAGCTGCATGGCCACTGGCAACCTACTTCTCGTGGAGACTCAGTTTCCTCATCTGGAAAATAGAAATAAGAATAACTACCTGACAGGGTTTTGTGAGACAAAATACCAACATGGATGTGAGAAGCCTCAGCATCTTGTCCCAAAAGATTTAAAACCAATTCACAAAGCATAGCCTGTTATCCATTTCTCTGCCCCTGCGGCACAATTCCAAAAAGATCACTCTGCTTTTTCTAACACTTTGCTGTGTAGAGAAAATTTCAGCTATCATACCGCATGTGACAGATGCACAACTCAGAGAGTAAAACTGTGTCCTATATTTATCAT
This sequence comes from Canis lupus familiaris, assembly GCF_011100685.1. Taxonomy (NCBI): domain Eukaryota; kingdom Metazoa; phylum Chordata; class Mammalia; order Carnivora; family Canidae; genus Canis; species Canis lupus. The sequence goes on along the minus strand of NC_049244.1, from coordinate 28,911,113 downwards.
TGGCCCTAAGAAATAAAAAGGAGGGATTTTTTTATACTATAGTTCTGAAACCTCACAGTAACATTAAAGAGTTTGGAAAGTAAAAATAAAATAAAAAGGAAAGTAGCATTATAAAACACACACACACACACACACACACACACAAAATAGGATGCCTGGGTGGTTCAGTCAGTGGAGCATCTGACTCTTGGTTTTGACTCAAGTCATTATCTCAGGGTCGTGAGAGGGAGCACTGCATAGGGCTCTGCACTCAGCAGGGAGTTTGCTTGAGATTCTCTCTCCTTCACACTCTTCCCCTCCCCTGGCTCATGTGTGCTCTCTCTAAAATACATAAATAAATCTTTTTTAAAATCCCACAAGATGACTGGGTAACATCACCATCATAATAATAATTAATAACTCATTATTAATTACTTTATTAAATTCTAGACAGTATTTTAAACACCTTACATTGATTACTTCATTTAATCTCCAGACTGGGAGGTGGGAACCATTATCCTCCCATTTTACAGATTAGAGAAGTGAGGCACAGTGAAATTTAGTAACTTGCACAAGGTCACAGAACCTGCAAGTAACAAAGGCTAGTCTTGTACACAGGCATTTTGATTTCCAAGCCTGTGTTCCTACAAGTATACTGAAGATGGGACTTCCAAAGTGGCTAGCAAAGTTCTATTTCCTGACCTGAGTGGCATTTGCTGTATATTTTATTCATGTGGTTTTCTGAATCAGTTTTAATCCATTAAAAAATTTTAAAAAAGTAATAATACTAGTAGCTCAAATTTTGCCACTTGATGCTTTGGGCAAAAATGGATGTGTTTTGCAACCATAGGCACAGAATAATGGTTCTGTAGTATTGTAGTTGTCTATGGGGTGCCTGGTTGGCTTAGTCAGAAGAGCATGGTGTGATTCTTGGTCTCGGGGTTGTTAATTTAAGGCCCATGTTGGGTATAGAAATTACTTAAATAAATAAAACTTTAAAAATATTTGTCTCAGTTATTTAGAACAGTAACAGAGAAGGAAATGGAAATTATATTTTTAATGTGTCGTAGGAGGTGCTGTTGTTCATCCAAGTCCATTGGAAAATGGGGAAATGGTATAAGGAGAGCATTTTTATTTTGATATGCTGAATCACTCTCTGCCTTGACTGTATTTTTCTCAACATTTATGTGCTCTCTCTTTGTGTATTTGTCTCTTAATTTCTTTCTCCTTTTCTCTCATCATTTTTGCTTCTTAGTCTCATATCCATACCCTTCTAGTTCCCTTCTCCTTGCCTCTCTCTCCTTTTCTTTTTTTTCTCTCTCCTTTTCTTATATAGAATCTGAGAACATATATTATCAGTTTTATTTATTGACTCTTATGATGTATTGTTTAGTCTTCATTAAAAATTGTTGACTAGATTGTATACAAACTTCAATTAGTCCTCCTGAATTAAGTTTCCATTGACATAGGTACCCCTTGATTGACTTGTATTTTCCCAGCTTAATGGTTCCCAGTTAATTAAAAAGCTTTTGTAACTTTAGAAAGTTTAGAACTGGAAAGATTACCATGTTATGGCCTACAAAGAAAATTAATTTTATGAGCATAAATTGCCCAAAGTAATCTGCTTTCTCCTTACATACCTCTTGCTTTTTTCATCTCCTATAGACACTCAACAGAGAAATCACATGCCAGGACTGTTTCTTAGACTATTACCCAGACAGGGTTTGGTCTTGCTATTGTTAAAGACATCTATAGCAAGGACATACATTCATAGACTCCAGCCGTATGTAAGGATGGACCCACAAGGGCTGAGAGTGGCTGGAAAGATCACCTCCTAAGCCCAGGATCTCTGGGCCTCATCCCCAGAACTAATTTGTGCACTAGGACATGACTCAAAAAGCTGATTACCAGGCAGAAAAGTATATTTTTTAAAATCCCCTTCTCTCTCCTAAAGAGACACTGGAATTCTTTATTTAACAGCTGTATATAGGATGCTCCACAGTGTAGTATGGATCATCTTCCCACTTGGATAAGTACTGGGTATTCCAGTCCTTCCCTCATCAACATGGTCCACACCAGAATATCAGAACTCCATGGGGCCCTGCCTGCCTCTGGGCCTTGGAAATAAAGACCCATCACATGGGGCCTTTATAAGAAACCCTAGTCCTGCACTTCCCACTTCAAGTTCTAAGACTTCCCTGACTTTCTGGGAAGTCACAAGCAAATCAGGACCTCGGACAGTTCCACTACATCTGCTGGGGAGCAGCATCTACCTGTTGGAATATTCTGTGAGCAGGCCGGGGTCCCTCGTCCTTGACCTCTTCCTCCGGTGCTGAGAACATTATTTCTTCTTCCTCCTCCTCACTTTCTTCAGAACAGGAATCAAACGCATCAGCATAATACTCTTCAGCCACAAGCGGGTCTTCCGGGATCTCTGAAATAAAGAATAGACAACAATCAGACCCTACTAGTCACTAAAATTATAATATGTCTAGGATCCCCCACATTTTCCCAGAGATATATATTATGTTTGCACTGACATAGCTTTCATGGAGTGTAGACCTGAATTTTAGCTTCCTCAAAGTATCTGGTTGACTGTAATAAATACTCAGCAAAATTAAAACAGTAGAGGAAAGAAGGGATGACTCGACTTGCAACCATATTTTGAAAGTGGAAGAATAAAACCATGAAACAAGAAGAAATGATCTTCTTTCAAGTCTTTACATTCAGAGGCATGAATCCTTATTATAAATGAGGGGATTTAGGAGCAAGAGCTGGATGAGATGCGTTGGCTGTAGGACCCTATTACACACCCACATAAAACTTTAGCAGAGGTAGTTGGATTGGAACTCTGTCAGCACTTTTTCTGGCTGTTTCCTTTTTAAAGAAAATATTAGTGGTGAGACCAGGCAAGATGGATAGGCTATATAGCAATGGCATTTGGGCAAGCTGAGGAAAACATTATGGTTCTTTTCTAACAGGCTATGAGGCCTTTTGAGATGGAGTTCACTCTAGGACCCTGTTTACATCTATATGGAGCATCTGTTTTTTTTTTAAAAGGAAAGAAACCCACTTAAGTTGATGCCAAGAAGTGGCTACCTAAGTTATTTGATACAATGTTATTACTAACTAAAAATATAATTGGTGTTTATAATGGTTTTCAACCAAGAAAGGCCAAGAATGGATCAGAAAAAAACAAACAAACATAGTGATACCAACCCCAATTTATTAATGAAGGCTTAAAATAGGGAAATACCCTAGTGGAGAGGAGTGAATTACAGAGTGACAACCCACCACATTAAAACCATGAGCTTTGCTCAATACTCTGATTTATAAGCAAAAATAATTCTTCTAAATTATAACAAACAGCACTACTTTATATCCCACTATTGCCACTCTGTATTTTTGGGGGGCAAATACGGAACTGGGGGTCAGAGAAAACTAGGTTTGAATCTAAGCTCTGCCACCTTTTAGAGAACTGAAGCAAAGGATTTGAGCTTGCAAAAAAAAAAAAAAAAAAAAAAAAAAAAGGATTTGAGCTTGCTGAGCTCCAATTTCCCCAGTAAAACTGGCATAAGGGTGACCTAGCAGGGTAGCTATGAAGATTCAGTAATAGGATTCTTATGAAAGCATTGTATATAGAGAAACTATAAAATGTTCACTCAATTTCCACATCTATAAAAATGGACTTTTCATTAACTGATTCCAGGATCCTCTGGAAGTAAGATATTTAGTGGGCTACTTTAAAATTTTTGCTATCTATGGTTTCCCACAAAACACAAGAGGCAGTGCCATGCCATCAAAATTAGCTCAAAAGACAAAAATACCATATACTCAAAACTGCCTTAGGAAGGGGCATACTGTGCATTTTTGTAATTCCAACAAAGCCCATTTTCCCTTCAGATTTTCAGTTGAGCAGCAGATGAAATAGATATACAGGGGCCACATTTTGTAAAAATCTTTATTCAACTCACACTCAGAATGGCTCAAGGATCACAACTAGAGAAGTATATGAAAACTAACATCTACCAAGAACACAATTTAAGTCTCTAGTTTTGTCCTCAAGTAGGTGCATCTGCTCACTGAATGGAATGGTGGACAGGGCCTCATGACTTCCTGCCTCTTTTCCTCTCTCTCCCCTTCTCCCTGCATCTCTATGTCTCTTTCACAGATCTGTCCATTCTCTCCCCCTCTTCCCACTTCTTCCTATTTCCTCTTCCTCTCCTGAGCCTCTTTGTCTCATTTACTTATTCTCTATTTTTCCCTCTTTCCCTCTACCCCTCTACCTCCTCCTTTAGGCCAGAATATTTGCTTTCCTATTTGACTGTGACACAGCAAGAAATATTATTTACATTGTTGCCCAGTACACAGAAATGTGCTTATATTTGTGTATGAATACAAATATATTTATAGTTGAAATGAAAGTTTCATGCATCAAGATTTACCCATACTAAATATGACACATTCTGGTCTTTCACATTCAATTCAATTTTTTTTACATTGCTAGTTGCAACTTGTTAAACTGATTTCTCAACACATAATTTGAAAAACACTGGTTGAGAATGCTGGCTTTGGAATCCAAAAGACTTGCATTTAAATCGAAGCTCTAATATCAGTTCTTAAACTTCCTGCACTTCAGTTTTCTCATCTATAAAATAGAGATAATGGTAACCATTTCTTAGAACTATTGTGAACATTAATTAGTATAATGGAAGCAAAGCACTGTGTACATGGTAGGTAGACATCAAAGATATGTCGGTTATTAACATGTGACATAAATCTCTGTATATGTTTTGCCTGTAATGCACACCACCAGGAAGAAATATCTTAGATAATCACAAATATATACCAAGTTTAATTATATACACACACACACGAAAAAAATAGAATCACTTCTCAAAATCCATACTGTACCCATCTCAAATGGGCAAGAAGGCAGTGGGCCAAATCATACGGATAAATCGTTCTCCCTCCCTCCCATAACATGGCTCCTTATGCACAGTCTCAGTCTCAGAGGAATGATTCCCTCTCTTACCAAGGATCCCTTCCCAGGAGAGAGAGGAAGGGAAGAAATGGTCATGGGAAAGTGCCATCGTGCCACTTATAGCTACGTCATGAGACAAACCAGGTTGAATCCACCTCCAGTGTTTCTTAAACAAGCACCAGTGTCTTGGTGCAGCTCAGAAGAGAGTCCATTTTCAAAAGGAAAAGTCAAAAGAAACATAAGCCTGCTCAAACTGTGTTCATCAAGCTATGTGTTTTTTGTACGTGGGCCCAATTTGAAGCCTTGTTAGGCTAAGGCTCATTTCTCCTGTCATTGAGGGAAAATGGTCTGTGATAAATAGCTTTAATTTCCTCACACCCTGAAGTCAGCCTCATAACGGATGCACTGGAGCGGCATTCCAGATCTCTACTAGGCTGGGTGGGCAGCGACAGCGTGTTTATGAAGGAATCCAATTATGGCTGCCTCAGCTTGGGTGCAGTTGTTGCAGATCCATGACGCAGAAAAAGAGAAGCAATCATTCTGTTTCATGAAAAGCATGCTGTTGGCCAGACCCTTCAATTAAGATCTTAATAGGGGCCCCTGGGTGGCTCAGTGGGTTGAGTGACTGACTCTTGGTTTCGGCTCAGGTCGTGATCTCAGAGTAGTGAGACCAAGCCCTGAGTCGGTGTCCACGCTCAGCATGGAGTCTGCCTGAGATTCTCTCCCATCCCTTCTGCTTCTCCCCCTGCTAGTGCTCTCCTTCTCCCTCCTGATCTGTCTTCAAATAAATAAATAAAATCATTAAAAATAAAAAAGACCCTGATAAATGCCTTCCTTTAAGACTTAAGTGAGCATCAGGACCACTTGCAGGGCTTGTTATAAAACAGAGCACTTGGCCTCACCCAGTTGGTGGGGTGATTCAGCAGTGAGGACTGAAAATGTACATTTCAAATAAGTTGCCAGGGGATGCTAGCGCTACTGGCCTGGAGCCACAGTATCCAAACCACTGCTCTAGGATGTGACTAGTTCAAATAAAAGTATTATCATGTAGTATTACATAGATGCACTCTAATAAAATACCTAAGAATATAATATCTCTACATCTTTCAACCTTATATGTTATACACCCAAAACATGAAGAAATAAGCTTTACTTGAGAAGAATTCAAAATTCTCTTGTTTGCCAATGGCAAACAAGATGTGTGCCATTAGTTTCTCAACTACTCATGATTTCTGGGAGTCTTAGAGCACTATTCCCATTTTACTGTTGGGGAAGAACAAACCTATGAGTGAGCATTCCTAATTACAGCACTTTACACTTTGCAAAGTCACATTCCATTTAATCGTTGCAACAGTTATTCAGGTTAGATCAGGACATTTTAATCTCATTTTTCAGGTAATGAAAATGAGGTTCAGACAGGCTAATTATCAACTGAAAGTCACATAGCTGTATGTAGGGTGGACACTTGATTAGAACACAAATAACCTGAAAACCTATCTTTTTCCCATTGAATGGTGCTATTTCATGGTTAGCTAGGAATTTTCATCTTTGCTAGTAAAACTATGTCATGGGTTGGGAGCCCTGAGTGGCTCAGTGGTTGAGTGTCTGCCTTCGGCTCAGGGCATGATCCTGGAGTCCCAGGATCGAGTCCCACATAAGGCTTCCTGCATGGAGCCTGCTTCTCCTCCCTTTGCTTATGTCTCTGGCTCTCTGTGTGTCTCTCGTGAATAAATAAATAAAATATTTAAACAAAACAAAACAACATGTCATGGATAAAAGTCATGATTGTCTTTCCCCACCACGCTGAAAGGTGTTGAACAACAAGGGATAGACTTCTGACTGATGAGATGGGAAAACTGAAGCTTTGTCATCATGGTGAAGTATCTGAAAGGGGCTGGGAGTAGTGAATGCCAGGGGCCCTTGCTCAGACTCAGCCTAACTGTCACTATCCTCAGCCTCAGATGTGCTTGAACTGCAGTGTTCCTCAGGACTCCCCTGGAGGCCTGTTCAAACGGATTCCTATGCCCGTGTTTCAGAGGTAAGTGGTATAAGGTGGGGCCCGATAGTCTACAGGATGCTGCTGCCAGTTTGGCAACACACTTTAACAACTACCGTTCTACTTCCTAGGACCCTCAAGGAGAAAGTGACATACAAGAGCAACTGTTTAATGAGAAATTTCCTGATACTTTGCCTATTATTGCAACAGTTCTTCAAACTTCTGCAATGGTTGAGAAAACGCATTATTTTTTTTCTAAAAAAGAGGCAATAAAACAAGAACTTTGCCTAAAGTCAAAACCAAGTTTCCTTTAAAGGAACATAGCTATGTAGCAGGAATACCTCAACCTCGGGTGCCTACTACTATCCTGAATGGTTCTAACCATCGGTATGTTATGAGCAGATGCATGTCATGAGCTTAGCACAATTGTTTTCAAAGGGTGGTCCCCAGAAGAGCAGTAAGAACATCACCTGGGATCCTACTAGAAAAGCAAATTCTCAGGGACGTCTGTGTGGCTCAGCAGTTGAGCATCTATCTGCTTTCAGCTCAGGGCATGATCCCGGAGTTTTGGGATTGAGCTCCCCGCAGGGAGCCTGCTTCTCCCTCTGCCTATGTCTCTGCCTCTCTCTCTCTCTCTCTCTCTCTGTGTGTGTGTGTGTGTGTGTGTGTGTGTCTCATGAATAAATAAATAAATATTTTAGAAAGAAAGAAAGAAGAAAGAAAGAAAGAAAGAAAGAAAGAAGAAAGAAAGAAAGAAGAAAGAAAGAAAGAAAGAAAGAAAGAAAGAAAGAAAGAAAGAAAGAAAGAAAAGGAAATTCTACAAATTTAGCACAATGATTGGAACTTACTGTCCACTCAAATAAAAGTAGCTTCTACTGATATCCCCAGTTGATAAACTCTTAGGAGGCAGGAGCCAAACCTGTTCCCTATGGTTTCTTCAACTCATGGCTTAAAGCATACTCCAAACTTATTGTCAAATAAACAAATGCCTACATGTCTAAGAGATAAGGACTTTCGAATTACCACATAGTATTTCATGGAAAGAATTTCCTAATCTGTATTTTGGGGAGGGAAAGGAGAAGGGGGGAAGGAAATATAAAGATTTTTTTCTCTAAGGCCCTTCTTTCTCTCCTCTCTCTCACAGACTTTGAACTTATATCTCCGATGGAATCATAACTTAATAGTAACAAATGTCTTCATCATACTAACATCTCCAGCTGTATGTGAGTCAGAGTACCCAGCGTGCGATGGCACTCCCTAGTAGACTGTGGATTTCTCCAGGGGCCCAGACTGTGCTCCAGCTGCAAGCCTCTCTTCGCACATCTAATAATACTGTCAGAACTGGTGACCAAGTGACTTATGATTTGGGAAATCCAACAGATTCACTCACACTTTTCTGCCTCTTCTCTAGGAAGTCAAGAATATCCACAAGATATTTTTTAAAATGCTTCTCCCTATGCCTGTTACTGCCTCGTAAAGAGAGGATGCTCTCTATGTCACCTGTGGCGGGGCTTGCTGGGAGTGTGTAGGGGACCTTGTGGCAGGCAGCTGCCCAGAGATGCCCTTCTTTATTTTTCCTTTCTTTCCTAGTTTTCTGAAGTGGGCAATGGCTTTATTATGAGCCAGAAAATATTGAACAAAGGCTATAATAAGAACAAACTGATCTATTGTTAGATCTTTATGTGGCCTCTAAAGACCATGTTCTCCCATTATAAATTGGAAGCAGCAGTGCTCAGAATGACAATAGTTATTATTACACTGACAAGGCAGTTCTCAGAATTTCTTATTTTCCTAAAAATGGCACTTGTGGGTGTGAAAAAGATTGCCTTAATCCATTTTTTAATGAAAACAGTTTTTATGAAAACATTTTAAATAAAGACATCATCTCATATGTAGAAGAAACCTGTGATTAATTTGCTACATTTCCAAAACTACTGGGTGAGAGAATGTCTTGAGAAGACACTCAGATACAGACACTGTCAATGCTGAGCTGCCTCAGTTTCCCCAGGGAGCTCTGTCTTATGTAAGGTGGGGACAGATTGGGATAAAAAAACACAGAATGAAGTACAAGTTAACTGGTTATGTCTGCTGCTTCTGAGAAAGGCTGCCTCCCACCAGGATAAAAAGTAGAGATTAAGAAGATAAACTGTGGGGTCAGACTGAGGTTCAAATCTGGCATCTGTTATTGGCTGTGTGACCTTGGGTAACCCATGTCACTTCTCTGGTCAGTTTTCTAATTTGTAAGTGGGTGTAAATGAATACTACTGATGTGCCACCCAAACCTCCTTACCAGACACATATTGGCACGCACATCCTCCAGCTGCTGTGCATGTTGGCTGCTGTGTTAGTCTGCTTGGGCTGCCACAACAAAATGCCACAGACTGGGAGACTTAAACAATGAATATGCATTTTCTCATAGTTCTGGAGGCTAGAAGTCTGAGATCAAGGTATTAGCAGGTTTGGTTTCTCCTTGGCTTGCAGATGGTTGACCCTCTCTCTGTGCACTGGTCCTCCTGGTGATAGTCAGTATCCTAATCTCTTCTTACAAAGACACCAGCCAGAAAGGATTAGGGTGCATGCTAATTTTAAGATAATCACCTCCTTAAAGGCCCTATCTCCAAAGAGTCACATTATGAGGTACTGGGGGTTAGAGTTCAACATATGCATTTTAGGGGAATACAATTCAGCTCATAACAATGGCTAATAAGGCACAAATGTCCCCTTCTCCAGACAACTGCTCTCAGATTAAAGAATTTCCTTATCAAAGAGGTTATGTGCTGTCTCTGCCTGGGAGTGCAGCCCTGGCCAATGACTAAATGACTTAAGGTGGAGCCAGCTCCTGGTATCAGTCCTGCTCCAAAGCTTGCTGTGGGAATCAGGCTCCTTCTGCTGCTGCCCTGTCTAGACATACCCTTCACCCCAACGCTAGAGCTCTCCCTCAATAAAACACATACACCAGAATAACCATCTGAGGCTCTGCATATAAGGAGCCCAACCGAAGACGTGGGGGTGTTATAACAATGATACATTAACTCATGGCTATGACATACAATTTTACAAAAGATAAGTGATGCTATGCAATTAAGTAAATACCACTTAAAGGAAAACAGGTGCCAGCAAGGTCGCATTCTTTTATATTATACATTTAATCCTCAAGTCTTTCTAGAAAACAATAGAGCCCACACCTCTGGAGGCTGCTAAACTGAGTCATTTGTCAGATATCAATTATATCTCAGACAGCTAAATTTTTAATCCCTTGAGGTCTAATCTACTTGCTCTGCTCAGAGTTTTCTTCAATGCTCTGTCTAGCATAGTGTCCAGAACACAGTAAGTGCTTAATAAATGCCCAGCACTATTCCCTGAGCAGGTAGAAAAATATTAGTTTTCTTCATATCACTCGTACAAAATGTAAGCATCTATCATTCCAATTTTAGCAAGTGTGCTGCTGAAGCAAGCGCCCAATTGTAAGTTTTTAGAAAAATACCTGACAAGAGTGCAGGGGAAGAAAATACGGTCCCTTCTGCCAGAGACAAGAGGAGGGCTTTGACCTTACTCCAGAGAAGAGGTAGGGAAGGAGAGTGGGAGGGGTCAGGGCCGGGAAGCTGCTGGAAAGGCACTGTGCTCTGTGAGATGCTAAACTCATCAGACACTTAGCATAGTAGGTGGAGAAGCTACACAGTTGAGGTCTGAATCAGTAAGTGCCAGGGGAGGCCACCAGCCACAGTACCTGAGACAGAGGTGGAGGGAGCCTGCACAGCAATTACCAAGAGAGCTCTGGACAAGCTTCAGTTGAGCCAAGCTTCCAGAATCTTGGGCCAGGGCCTCTAAACCGATGTCTGGGTTACATTTATTGGTTCGTAAAAGAAGCATTTATGCATGAAGGGCCAATAGCAGAGCGAGAGCAAACTCCTCAGGCAGAGGCAACCTGTCTTTCAGGAAGACAGCTGGACTCCACCAAGTAGATAAATACCATCGCTGAGACCCAAGGCTTCCATGCTCCCGGAAGGTAATAAAGGTACTCCCTCCGTCTGTCACCCCTGGACATACCTTCCCCTGCACTGTTAGAAGAAAAGAAATTCTCTGTTTTGGCAAAGGCATTTTGTCAATTTCTAAACTTCAACATACATTGGATTTTATTTGTCCTTTTCAATTTTTAAAAGCCATCTCTCCCCCTACTGTGAACCATGAAATGGTTTTTCATGATTATGCAGTGAGTCATCAGCTGGGCCTAGTTCTCAGGGTGTCCTAGTTCCCATCAGCAGCTATTGAGATCTCTCGTGGGAGCTCAGGAGTCATGGAGGGGGACGGGTCCACTAGGAGGGCAGCAATCATTATTTTCCAGGGTGAGTCATTTTATGGAGACCATGGGCTCCAGCTAGAAGTCCTGGAGCGGCTCTTACTCCACATTCCAAATGCTGCTGCATCTCTATTTCATTACAAACAGCCTCCTTCTGGGCCTGTGGGAAGCAAGTGTAATTTCAATCACCATAACATTTAGTGGGGCTGGAGGCTTAGAGCAGCATATTTGCTAGAGAACATTTTGAACCAATGTTCAGTCCAGGGAAGGATATGGACACCCCTCAGTGAAATGAACACACTGGGGCGGCCCCAGTGGCGCAGCAGTTTAGTGCCGCCTGCGGCCCAGGGCATGATCCTGGAGACCCAGGATCGAGTCCCACGTTGGGCTCCCTGCATGGAGCCCGCTTCTCCCTGTGCCTGTGTCTCTGCCTTTCTCTCTCTCTCTCTCTCTCTCTCTCTGTGTGTCTCTATGAATAAATAAATAAAATCTTAAAAAAAAAAAAAAGAAATGAACACACTGACACTCCAAGGCAGAAATGAACACTCCAGATATCTCTTAACATTCAACTCTTGCAATCACCTCCAATCTTACACCCGCTACCACAAGTCCTGTCTAAAGCACTTACTACCATGTCACTCTTCCCCTAGCAGGGCTCCTCCACTGCTAATGAAACTGAATATGAAATCTTCAGCTTGGCAGTCACAGCCTGCCATCACCTGGATGCACCTCTCTTTCCCAGACCAGCCTCCTCATAGCAATGAATCTGGTAGCTCTCAGTTAAACATGTGCCAAAGGGGATTCTGACTGGGTGGCCCTGGGCTGGGTCCAACACTTTTATTTTTCTGATGCTTTCCAGATGGTTCTCATATGTGCCTTTAGATCAGGACCTTGGCTTTTATAACCTGGACTTAACATTTTTCCTCTGAACTCACATTTGTTTTCTAACTTCATTCCTTTAAAGAACTCCCCTTCTAGAATTGCCTTGTCCAATATGGTAGCCACCAGGCACATGTGGTTATTTAACATGTGGTTATTTAAATCAAAATTAATTACAATGAAAAAAAAAGACAAATTCAGTTCCTCAGTCGCACTGGACCTCAAGCACTTGGAAGACATCTGTGGTAAGAATATTTCCATCATTGCTGAAAGTCCTACCAGACAGTTCTGTTCTAGAGTGTCCTCCTTTGCATGTTTAGCTGTGTTGGATTGTAGCTTCCAGTTCGGATTTGGCTAGATTTCTTTGAAGCCCTGGGATGTGAGTCTCTGCTCACAGCCTCTGCTCCTCCCCTGGCCAGCACACCCTCCACAGCCAAGAGGCCCCAGAAGGTTTTCCAATCCTCATAGCCCTGGACCTAGCAGGGGGAGGCAGTGACTTGATCCACCCTAGCCCTGGGCCTCCTCTGCATGTCCCCAGAGCCACTTCAAAGGACCTATCAAATCAAACCTTCTCATCTACAAGATGCCTTTTCCACTTTCTTTTATATAGTGCCTACAGGTAGAGCTTTTCTGTTTTTCAGTTTTTATTTAAATTCCAGTTAGTTAACCAGCAGTGTAGTATTAGCTTCAGGTATAAGACATAGTGATTCAACACTTCCATATGTCACCCAGTGACAAGTAGAGCTTTAATAGATATTCATCTCCTACCCCTCATCCCAGAGAAAGGCAGCTCATGATCCTCCTAAATCCCCACAGTAGACAATGTCTTTCATCACATAGGTCCACTTTATTAATCATATCACTAACTCTAAGGGGAATTAAATCTCAATTACAAACAATACATTTATAGTCTTCAGGGGTGGGTGGCAGTTGCTTGGTTTTATATCTTTTTGATGCTTTTTTCTCTCATGCAATAAGCTATAGGTTAGTACTAGTACTGTGACCTATTCTAAAATAAAGCCTCAAAACTAAGGCTAAAATTAGCCACGTTGATTAGCTTAGCCTGCAGCATCACACATGAGGCTATGAAAAAATTTTCTTAGCCAAAATGCATATTCATGACCCTTTCTGTAAGGAGGGCTAAATTAAGTACAGTGCCTATATATATATATATATATATATATATATATATATATATATATAGGACAGCAGGTTCTGCTCTAAGTTTTTCTTCTAGTGACATCTATTTGATCAAACGCACAAAAGGCTCCCCTCCCCCGCGCCCCCCCCAAACACATGACAGAAATAAGCTCAATGATCCACTTGGAAATAGGTCTTCCTCATGCTCTGAAGTCTGTGCTTTTATTCCGCATGTCAAGGTGATTCTCCCTTAGGCAAACCTGTAACATTCCTCTGAACTTGTTTTTCTGGTTTGGAGAGCAAAAGTCAAAATAAGTAGGTAAAGCTTGTCTTTTCTCCACCAGATTCAGAGAAAAAACACAAGCTGGAGAACCCTCTCTCTCATGGGAAAATACAGGGAGCCTGAACTAGATGGTTTCAGGTTATTCCTGTTCTAAGGCTTGCAAATGTACAACATGTAGTAACGGACTAAATCAGCTTGCATATGAATCATCTGAGAAACTGGATGAAATATGAATTCTGACTAGCAGATCTGAAGTGGGGCCTGAGAGTCTGCATTTCTGACATGCTCAGAGTGACAGAGACGCTGCTTGTCCACGAACCACACTTTGAGTAGCAAGGGATTCGACTACTGCTTTCTGCTCCTAGCCACCAAGTATTTGTCAAGAAGTGAGATTACAATAAGATTTTCACAAAGCTGAAGAATTTAAAGTGCTATCAAAAGGAAGCCTCTGCCACCTTCTTATTTTTCTTTGGCTGTACCTCCTCATTAACAGAGGCTCCGTTGCGGAATGCATTTAGCAATTTGTTTGTTGGCAGAAACAACACCTTGTGAGCCAAAAAGGATTTCCTCTCCAATGAAATCTTGAAGTTATAATTTCTCTTTTCCACCTCTATTCTCCTGGAAAATGTTTGCTTCCCATTGGCAGCACCCCACAGTTAAGTGGCCAGCTGGAGGCACTCAGGAAACTGCCAGAAGATGCTTGCTGGCGCGGATGTGCTTAGCTCACCAGTGTGAACAGGAAAACTGAATATGGCAAGATGGGTCAATGATCACAAAAACACGAGGGAACTCTACTGTACTGATACTGTGGACATGGAATTCATTTCAATGTTTTAGTTAAAGGAAGTGCATCCTTACACATCAGTTTAGGCACATTTTTTGTGGTCCAATTCAGGAAGTTTCTATTGCAATGTTGCATTTCCTGGGTGACCTGCCCTTTCTTGACCTGGCTACTTCCTGTGGAATGAGATATGGTCTTAGAGAGCAAGGTAAACCCACGTTTAAAAGGAACTGTTTCATGGTCTAGACAAGCTTCCATTTACATATTCCTCCAAATAGTAAGTAATGATTATTTATCTTTGTATGACTCTTCACGATTAAAATGCTTTCAAATATTTTTTCTCAGTTAAGGCTTCCTCACAACATGGTATGAGATGGGTGGGTGGTGTTATCCCCCCATGTTGCAGACAAGGAACATAACATTTGGAGCTACTTGACATTTTTAAGTTAATTTGAAAGTGGCAGGCCCTAACCATGTCTTCTGATTCCAAATTTAGTGTTCATTTGTATTAAATCATGCTGACTACATAATTCTGTTTGGCCATTCTTTAAAGGTAGGCACTCAATTTGGTCACATACTCACAAATGCAACAATGTTTGCAAAAGGTGACTTTTTAAATTCATGACAGCTTCTACGTCTTAACCATATGCCAGGTCCTTCTCTTCTTCCCAACCACTATCTCTACCACATGCATACTACTAAATACCACAGAGCACTTTCAAATAACGTCTAGAGCCATAACTAGAGGTTAAAATGTAATTTTGTACATAGGAAGTCACTAGAAAGAGCCGTTCAACAAAAAATACTGTGTTAGTTATCTATTGCTGCATAATAAAGTACTCCCCAGACTATATAAACATTTATTATCTCACACATTTTCTGTGAGTCAGAAATCCAGGAATGGTTCAGGTGGGAGGTTCTGGTTCAGGGATCATCATGAGGTTTTGGCCAAGAAGTCATCTGGGACTATAAACATCTGAAGGCTTGATAGGAACTGAAAGATCCAATTCTAAGCTCACTTATGTGATGTGGCTCCTGGCAGGAGACCTTAGTTCCTTGAACACAGCCTTGAACTTAAGGGGAGCTTGAGTGTCCTCACACTATAGTAGCTGGCTTCCCTCAGAGGGAATGATCCAAAAGAGCAAGGTGGAAGCTGCAATATCTTTTGTTACCTACCCTTGGGAGACACACTTTTCAATTTCCATACTATCCAACTGGTTACACAGATCAGTCCTATTCAGTTTGGGAGTGGACCATCCAGGGGCATGAATACCAGGAGGCAAGAATCATTGTAGGGCATATTGGAGGCTGGCCACACAAAAAAATTACCTAGAAGTTTAACTTTTCTTTCTTTCCTTTTCTTTTTGAGGAAAATATTCATTTTATCAGCATGTATAAGTAACTGGGTTGTTATATTGAGGTTACATAATGAATCATGACAGACTTTACACTACAACTCTCTCCCAATATCCAAGTTAGTGATATCTCAACCCTTAAAGGATTGTAAAGTGAAAAACATATATGTAATAAAATTTGGTTCATAATCAGGATAAACAGGAATTTGAATAGTCAGATCCTAATGAAATTTCACATTGTTCCCCAAGTGGTCAAAATTATATTTAGGGGAAGTATGTAATTATTTTTAGCATCACATCATATTGCTTGAATTCTAAGTACTCACAAAACTCATGGGGAGAAAAATACAAGACTAAGATGCACCATAACCTACATTAAAGTGAGCATGAACTGATTAAACAGAGAAATATCCAGAATGTGGAACTCTAATTGGGGAGCATTTAATGGGATCTATGTTACAGTTCTCTGAAGAAACAGAACCAATAGGATATGAGAGAGAGAGAGAGAGAGAGAAACAGAGACAGAGAGACAAATTATTTTAAGTAATTTGCTCTCATAATTGTAGTAGGAGTCTGGCAAGTCCAAAATCTATAGGGCAGGAGAGCAGGTTGGAGGCCTAGGTAAGAGTTAGAGTCCAAGGCAATATGGAGGCAGAATCCTTCTTCCTGAGGGGGATCTCAGCTTCTTCCTAAGGGGGATCTCAGTCTTTTCTCCTAAGATCTTCAACTGATTGGATGAGGCCTACCCATGATATACTAAGTAATCTGATTTACTCAAAGTCCACTCATTGAAATGTTAATCACATCTAAAAAAAATACCTCCACACAACATCTAGACTGGTGTTGGAGCAAACACTGGTGTACCACAGTCTAGCCAAGTAGACTTATAAAATTAACCATCATTAAGATCTAAAAGGAATAGGGGGATCCCTGGGTGGCTCAGTGGTTGAGTGTCTGTCTTTGGCTCAGAGCATGATCCTGGAATCTGGGATTGAGTCCCACATCGGGCTCCCTGCAGGAAACCTGCTTTCTCCCTCTGCCCATGTCTCTGCCTCTCTCTCTCTCTCTCTGTATTTCTCATGAATAAATAAATAAATCTTAAAAAAAAAAGATCTAACATGAATATTCTTTCCCAACTTGGATTCTGACAGAGAATATGAATGAAGTTGGCAAAGAGAACTCAGACCTCTCACTCAGGTTGCAAAAGTCCCAAACAGTAGAATTCCAGGACTGAGCACCATCTCAACACTTAAATGTTGACTTGGGGACCAGTTACTTAACAAATGGAAACTAGAATCTACTGTCAGAATCTACTGCCTACCTTTGAAAAGCTCTTGGGCTCTAAGTATTCATGGTAAACTCTACAGAGGTCTGGTAGAGTTCTCTTTACAGTCATTTTCAGAAAATCCTGTCATCTTCATTTTGTTTGGAGTTTTCAAACTCTCTGGTAAGTCTGACTGGCTATTTGGGTCATAATACTGATGCCCACCATGAATGACACCAGGGAAACAGGCCACCCTACAGAATGGGATCTGTACAAGGCTTCTAACTGAAAAGTGTGGGTACCAGTGTTGTGCCATGACCACAGAATAAGTATCTGCACAAAAAGCTCAGGGGTTTATTAAAATTATTTTCTTTATCAATTATAGATGTAGTGATTCAAATGGGGGTCCTGTGACAGAAACAGCAGACTAATAAAACCATTAAAATGAATTTAAAAAATTAATTCAGGAAAAACTGATGAGGAAAAACTCCACTAGATCTTTTTTAAATTTATTTTTAAATTAAATTAAATAATAATTTGGAGCCCAACACAGGACTTGAACTCATGACCATGAGATCAAGACCTAAGCCCATATCAAGAGTCAGATCTAAAACAAGCCACCCAGGCACACCTCCCTCCTGCCCTACTAGATCTCTTTTAACAGTCAAGAACTACTTCCAACTTAAAAAAAGAAAAAAAAACAACAAAAAACTAGTTGTCATAGGTTGACTTCCCTAGAAGCAGATTCTGAGATAAGGATCTTCATCAGAATTATTTGTTAGGAAACACTGGTAGAGGGTGAGGAAATGGGACAGGGAGCAGGAGGCCATGCAAGCAGCTAGTATCAAGCAGAGTCCCACAAGGGGCAACCTGGCTTAGTCCCACAGAGCTCTAGGAACAGTTGGTGGAGGCATTTGAGCATTTATTCTCTAACACACAGTAGTCACTTTTAAAAGGCTGCCTTGGGGAACTTTTAGGAGGTAGGTAAGAGTAAGGAGTAAATCCCCAGGCATTTGTGGCTCTTTGTGTACTGAAAAGGCAGCCTCTGGGAGTTTAAGAGCAGCCCTCCACCGCCCCCCACCAAAAGAGACACAGGTAGGAGATGAGCACAAGAAAATGGTAAAGGGATGGGAGGGGTTATAGACAGAACACTGACCACAGCTGTTATATGAGGGAAACATTTCTCTGACACTTGCTTCCTATTCAGAGTTCTAGTTTGCCTTAAGGTGGGTTCTCCAATTAGACACCCTCTTGTCATGTGCATCCTCTAAAAACAAGGAATGGAATCCCAGTGCTTACCTGTTCTATCTGAAAGTGCCTGAGGCATTTAACCTGACCAACATCTCCAAACACTTCCTGGTTCTCAACATTTTGGACCAACACTTTCACTTCTTAGTTACCATTTACATTTTTAATTTGATCACCCAACTGTGACTTTGTCTTACCCAACCCAAATTCCAAAACCAAATGAAATTTTAGATTTGCCTTGTACCCAGCCTACCCAAGCCCATCGGCTAGCTGCATGGAGCTTAGTTCCTTAAGGATAGTCAATTCCCCCAACCCTAGCTCCATTTGGGCTCTTGATCGGGACTGAGCCCTTTAGGTACTATTGAATTGTTTGGCCATGGTGTTTACGGAATCCTCCTCTAGAGTTGATAACATTCCCAAGAAATCAGCACCCACGATTGAGAAGAAAAAAATCTCTAAAGCACAAGTTCCAGTGCCCTCTCCTGTTAATATCTAGCTCGTTCCCTCAGAGCATGTATGTTTTTACACTCTGTGATTGTTCTCATCCAACACATAACTGAAAAGCCCAGGGCAGGCCTACTGATTTGCATCAAATTCTTTTCACAAACAGCAATAATGCTAAGTCATCCCACTAGAAAATTAATTTTGCACTATTTAATAACTAAGAAGAAATTGATGTGCTGTATATTTGCATGGTAACAGTATTAAAAGTGTTTGTTTCAGTGAAGCTAAAGCCAAGTTTCAATAAAGGAAAGGAGAACATCTAGCAAAGCAAATTTCATTTCAAATTTACATTTTCCAGTGTTGTTAGCACATCTACCAAAGTTCCTGGAATCCAAAGACAATAGGCAGAAAGTGACTTAGACTAAGGGTCTGCAAACTGGGGCCTGTTGGCCAAGTCTGGGATGCCTGCTTTTGTCAACGAAGTGTTATTAGAACACAATCATAGCCCATACAATCTATGGCTGTTTTCTCTCTATAATGGCAAATTTGAGTGGCTGTGATAGAGATGGTATGGTCTGCAAAGTCTAAAATATTCACTCTTGACCATTTAAGAAAACTTATTTACCTCTGCTATAAAAATAAGCAGTTACTGGTCACTCTAGGTAAATATCATTCACAAACTGTGGAGCTAGGAGCAGCCTCTCCTTCTAGTCCAGGAGCCCATCAAGAGTCATCTCATTAGAGCTAAAGACATTTCTATTACTGTGGAAATTCCAAAGGATTTAGGAACTCTGTCTCATGAATCAGAGTCAAAGACCAAATAATAGAACAAAAGATGCTCATAGTACTCTTATCGCTTAGGAAATTACAAGGGTTTTAGAAGCTCTGTGCCAGAGACTGGGGGCAGAAAACAGTATAGCTGTTTTCTATTAATTTCACAGGATCTAATTTACATCTGCGGCTGAGGGAAGGAATTTTCTGAGAACAGGACATTTAAATTGAGGCCTGAAGAATAAATTGGCATAGGCCAGGTACATAGCGAGATAAAATGATGTAATTTCCAGGAGAAACAGCATTTGCAAAGGATCTGAGGTGGGCAAGATGTGGGCACACTCAAGAAACAGAAAGGAAGCCAGTGTAGCTGACTACCAGGAGTAGAGGGGCCAATCATTCCAGTTTTCAGGAATGAGAAAGTCCCAGGCAACCTAGGATGACCAGTCAACCTAACAGAAGGATGGAGCATAACATCGGGTGAGGTTGGCGAAGCGAGGAGCAGGTAAGTAGGGGCCCTGTGGGCCTCGTGAAAGATTTTCTATTTTGTATGTGAAACACAAAGGAGAGCCACTGAAGAACTTTAAGCAAGCAATGACAATCTACATTCTTAAAAGATCATTTTGGCAGCCATATATAGAATAAACTAGTTGGAGGTTAGAGATTAGCCAGAGGCAGGTGTAACACTTCAGGTGAGGTGGCTGATAGTTGCTTAGCCTTGGGCAACTGGTGTGTCCCATGAGTGGCCTGGGAATAGATTCTCAGAATCCATGTTATAGATGATACTTTGAGACTTGGAAAAGTTAGAGGACTTGTCTAATGTCATACAGCCAGTGGGAGAAGCCTGGACTCAGCCTCAGATCTTATTCTGCATCTCTTGATTTCTCACTATACAATGCAGATTTCTTTCTTGTATTTGTTATGTAAAAAAACAAAGTTAAGAAGATACATCCGGGATGCCTGGGGTGCTCAGTGGTTGAGAGTCTGCCTTTTGGCTCAGGGTGTGATCCTGGAGTCCCAGGAGTTCCGGGTGTTCTGAGTTCTGCATGGGGCTCCCTGCGAGGAGCCTGCCTCTCCCTCTGCCTGTGTCTGCCTCTCTCTGTGTGTCTCTCATGAATAAATAAAATCTTAAGAAAAAAAGATATATCCAATTGCATGATCCTTAGTAAGATAAAAATCTCTAAGACAAACAAAAGGGGAAAATAGATTTTGCATTTTATAAATGGTAGTGGTTTCTCCTATTTAATCAATTGTAAAACTCCATTTAAAACACAAGCATCCTGATCAAAACTCTTCAGAGTGTAGGGATAGAGGGAACATTCCTCGACATCTTAAAAGCCATCTATGAAAAGCCCACAGCAAATATCATTCTCAATGGGGAAGCACTAGGAGCCTTTCCCCTAAGATCAGGAACAAGACAGGGATGTCCACTTTCACCACTGCTGTTCAACATAGTACTGGAAGTCCTAGCCTCAGCAATCAGACAACAAAAAGACATTAAAGGCATTCAAATTGGCAAAGAAGAAGTCAAACTCTCCCTCTTCGCTGATGACATGATACTCTACATAGAAAACCCAAAAGTCTCCACCCCAAGATTGCTAGAACTCATACAGCAATTCGGTAGCGTGGCAGGATACAAAATCAATGCCCAGAAGTCAGTGGCATTTCTATACACTAACAAGGAGACTGAAGAAAGAGAAATTAAGGAGTCAATCCCATTTACAATTGCACCCAAAAGCATAAGATACCTAGGAATAAACCTCACCAAAGATGTAAAGGATCTATACCCTCAAAACTATAGAACACTTCTGAAAGAAATTGAGGAAGACACAAAGAGATGGAAAAATATTCCATGCTCATGGATTGGCAGAATTAATATTGTGAAAATGTCAATGTTACCCAGGGCAATTTACACGTTTAATGCAATCCCTATCAAAATACCATGGACTTTCTTTAGAGAGTTAGAACAAATTATTTTAAGATTTGTGTGGAATCAGAAAAGACCCCGAATAGCCAGGGGAATTTTAAAAAAGAAAACCATATCTGGGGGCATCACAATGCCAGATTTCAGGTTGTACTACAAAGCTGTGGTCATCAAGACAGTGTGGTACTGGCACAAAAACAGACACATAGATCAGTGGAACAGAATAGAGAATCCAGAAGTGGACCCTGAACTTTATGGGCAACTGATATTCGATAAAGGAGGAAAGACTATCCATTGGAAGAAAGACAGTCTCTTCAATAAATGGTGCTGGGAAAATTGGACATCCACATGCAGAAGAATGAAACTAGACCACTCTCTTGCACCATACACAAAGATAAACTCAAAATGGATGAAAGATCTAAATGTGAGACAAGATTCCATCAATATCCTAGAGAAGAACACAGGCAACACCCTTTTTGAACTCGGCCATAGTAACTTCTTGCAAGATACATCCACGAAGGCAAAAGAAACAAAAGCAAAAATGAACTATTGGGACTTCATCAAGATAAGAAGCTTTTGCACAGCAAAGGATACAGTCAACAAAACTAAAAGACAACCTACAGAATGGGAGAAGATATTTGCAAATGACATATCAGATAAAGGGCTAGTTTCCAAGATCTATAAAGAACTTATTAAACTCAACACCAAAGAAACAAACAATCCAATCATGAAATGGGCAAAAGACATGAACAGAAATCTCACAGAGGAAGACATAGACATGGCCAACATGCATATGAGAAAATGCTCTGCATCACTTGCCATCAGGGAAATACAAATCAAAACTACAATGAGATACCACCTCACACCAGTGAGAATGGGGAAAATTAACAAGGCAGGAAACAACAAATGTTGGAGAGGATGCGGAGAAAAGGGAACCCTCTTACACTGTTGGTGGGAATGTGAACTGGTGCAGCCACTCTGGAAAACTGTGTGGAGGTTCCTCAAACAGTTAAAAATAGACCTGCCCTACGACCCAGCAATTGCACTGTTGGGGATTTACCCCAAAGATACAAACGCAATGAAACGCCGGGACACCTGCACCCCGATGTTTATAGCAGCAATGGCCACGATAGCCAAACTGTGGAAGGAGCCTCGGTGTCCAACGAAAGATGAATGGATAAAGAAGATGTGGTTTATGTATACAATGGAATATTACTCAGCTATTAGAAATGACAAATACCCACCATTTGCTTCAACGTGGATGGAACTGGAGGGTATTATGCTGAGTGAAGTAAGTCAGTCGGAGAAGGACAAACATTATATGTTCTCATTCATTTGGGGAATATAAATAATAGTGAAAGGGAATATAAGGGAAGGGAGAAGAAATGTGTGGGAAATATCAGAAAGGGAGACAGAACGTAAAGACTGCTAACTCTGGGAAACGAACTAGGGGTGGTGGAAGGGGAGGAGGGCGGGGGTTGGGAGTGAATGGGTGACGGGCACTGGGTGTTATTCTGTATGTTAGTAAATTGAACACCAATAAAAAATAAATTAAAAAAAATAAAAATAAAAATAAAAGCAAAAAAAAATAAAACACAAGCAAAATTCATAGTTAAAATGGTGTGATAATCATTACCAAAATATTTAACAAGACAAATTTATAAAAACAAAATAATGCAAATTACTTAAGTATTGTATTCCTTCCCTCAATCAAATGAAAATGACTATTTTAAACAACAGGGAGGAGGAGGAGTGAGAAAATGTTATGCGTTTCTGACTTTAGGAATAGGATCCTATTGAAAAGCCCCCAGAAAACTTACTAGGATAGAATAATCTTGACAATGGAAGAGGTATAATACAGATATATAAGTTTGGGCCTGTCTGTGTTTTTTGCTGTGTATTCTACTCAAAATTAGAAAACTAGAGTTGTGTTTATTCCATTAGTACATTGCATGCCTTTGTCAAATGAACCTAATTTTTCATAGGCCATTGGACTAAAAATAATTTCAGATCTTCCCAAGAGAAAATTAAATAAAATAGGAATATATTAATCTAAAACTGTAACATAGAGAAACAAGAATAGATACAGCTATATGTGTAATTTATCAGTGTTGACAGAGAACAGTCTACCTGAAGCTCTGAAATCCTGTGCCTCCAGGGGAAAGAGCACACTTTACTGTAACCATACCTCCCAGTATCCGAAACTTTTATTTCTGTAACAATAACAACTGAAAATCAACCTGCTCTAAAGCACTGATTGCATTTGCTGATGCCACAATTCTCCAAGGACTATTTTTCTGAAAAGTGAGAGTAATACAAAACAATTTATCAGACAATTTGCATCTGATTTGGGAATCCTTGGTGGTGAAAACTGCTATATCTAGCAAACGCTGGAGCCAAGCATTTGGGTGATTGATTCAGAAACTCCCAAGCTCTTTGGGAGTAAATCCATAAGTAAATGAATACATTTCACCACACGATTATCCCCACAGGAGGCCCCTCAAACAATTTCAAGATCTTGCATCCACCTACTTAGCACATGAAAATGATGTCGATTAAAGCATAAAGTGTATCATCTCAGTAAGACTGCAGCTTTTATGACCATTACAATAACACTGGCAACATCATTTCTGCTTATTAATGATTTCACATCCATGAAATTCAAATAGAGTAGGTTTTCTACCTTAGAGCATCATATTCATGAAAGGAGATCCTACTGTTTCATTATCCTGTATGCCAGTTTATTAAAAATTGTTTAACAGGGCAGTGCAAATAGAGAAATTATTCATGATATACAGGAATACTTAATGCTGGCTTCCAGTGTCTCACTTCATGCCTAGAAGAACAGTTCTCAAAGAATGGTTCAGGGGCCCTGGGAGTCCCCAAGTCCCTTTCAGGGGAGTCTAAAATCTAAACTACTTCCATAACAGTACTAAGATCTTATTTGCCTTTTTTACTTGCATCCTCTCATGAGTGCAGAGTGGAGTTTTCCAGATACTACATGACATGTAATGTTACAATAAGTCTAAATGCAAAGCAGATATGAGAATCCAGCTGCCTTCTATTAAGCCAGTTACTTTTTAAAAATTGTAAAAATGTAAAACAATGCCACTCTTCTCAATATTTTTTTTATTTTGGAAAACATAATCAATTTTCATAATCTGCAACAACATGGATGAATCTTGAGAACATTATGCTAAGTGAAGTAAACCAGTCACAGAAAGACAAATACTGCATGATTTCACTCATATGAGGCATTTAAAATACTCAAATTCAAAAAATCAAAGAGTGGAATGGTGGTTGCCAAGGGCTGGAGGAAGGGCGAAATGGGGAGTTATTAATTAATGAGCATAAAGATTTAGCTAAGCAAGATAGGTTCTAGAGATCTGCTGTATAACAATTTACCTATAATCAACAATACTATATAGTACACTGAAAAATCTAAAAGAGCAGATTTCATGTTAATTGTTCTTACAATTATATTTTAAAATTAAATTAAAGAGTAGCTGTCTTGACAAGGGGCCCCTTAAGAGGAATGCCCCAGGACCCACTTTACATCTACTTCAGCTTCAGCTCTTCTGCCAAGGTGACCTCTATGCATAGAACCCTGAGACCTCCTGGCTTGCACCCACTTCAGCTTTAGCTATCTTGCCAGGGTGCCCACTACATGGAGAGTCCTGAGATGCCCTAGCCCACACCAGCCAGTTCCAGCAAGCCAGTGAAAGTCACCAAATACACACAGTCTATATAGGGGACAACCATATACAAGACCATTTCTTCAAGTTTAGGAGTAGTTGTTCCACCTAATCCAGAGAAACAAATAGAAAGTTAAGCAAAAGGAGGAGTGAAAGGAATATGCTCCAAAACAAAGGCCAAGATAAAACCTCAGGAAAAGAATGAAATGAAACACAGATAAGCAATATGCCTGATATTTTAAAGATCATAAAGATCATAAAGATACTCACCAGGCTGGAGAAAACAATGGAAGAACTCAGTGAGACGTTCAGTAAAGAGACAGAAAATATACGGGACACCTGAGTGGCTCAGTGGTTGAGTGTCTGCCTTCAGCTCAGGTCATGGTCCTGGGCAAGTCCCACACTGGGGTCCCCCGGAGGAGCCTGCTTCTCTTTCTATGTCTCTGCCTCTCTCTCTATGTCTCTAATGAATAAATAAATAAAACCTTTTTTAAAAAAAGAAAACATAAAAAAGAACCAATCAGAGCTAAAAAAATACAATAACTGAAATAAAAAACACACTAGAGGGAATAAACCAGTAGATTAGCAAAAATAGAAGGACATATCAGTGTTCTGGAAAATGGGGTAATGGAAAGCACCCAAGCTGACAGCAAAAAGAGAAAAGAATTTAAAAATTAGAATAAGTTAGGGTATGTCTTGGGCAATATCAAGCAAACAAACATCCCATTATAGGGGTCCCAAAAGAAGACAGAGTAAAAGAAATAGAAAACTTACTTGAAAAAAATAATAGCTGAAAACTTCCCTAACCTAGGAAAGGAAATAGACATCAGGTTCAAGAAACACAGAGAGTTCCAAATAAGATGAACCCAAGAAGTCCACCCTGTCACACATAACAATTGAAATGTCAATGGTTAAAGACAGATTTTAAAAGCAGAGAGAAGCAAAAGTTTCATCAAAGAAAACCCTATAAGGTTATCAGCTGATTTTTCAGCAGAAACTTTGCAGTCCAGTAGAGCATGGCATGATAAAAGTGCTGAAAGGAAAATACTTATGACCAAGAATATTCTTCCTGGCAAGGTTATCATTTAGATTTGAAGGAGAGATAAAGAGTTTCCCAGACAAAAAAAAAGTTAAAGAAGTTTATCACCACTACACCAGCCTTATAAGAATTGTTAAAGGGACTTGTTTTAAAGTGGAAAAGATAGGGCTATAATTAGACATAAGAAAATTATAAATAAAACATGTAAAATATGACAGCATACACATACAATGTGGAGGAGGGAGTAAAAACAGCTTGGATTTTTTTTTAGAATGCTTTTAAACTTAAATAACCATCAACTTAATATAGACTGCTATATACTTAGGATGTTATATATGAACCTCATGGTAACCACAAACCCAAATTTTTTATAATAGATACACAAAAATAAAGAGAATGAAAGCCAAACATTACACTACAGAAACTCATCAATCACAAAAAAAGAGAGCAAGAGAAGAAGAAAGGAAGAGAGAGGAACCACAGAAACAACCAGAGAACAAGTAACAAAATGGCAATAAGTACAAAACTATCAATAATTACTTTAAATGTAAATGGACTAAATGCTCCAATCAAAAAACACAGGGTGGTAGAATGGATAAAAAACAAGACCCGGGATCCCTGGGTGGCACAGCGGTTTGGCGCCTGCCTTTGGCCCAGGGCACGATCCTGGAGACCCAGGATCGAATCCCACGTTGGGCTCCCGGTGCATGGAGCCTGCTTCTCCCTCTGCCTATGTCTCTGCCTCTCTCTCTCTCTCTCTCTCTCTCTCTCTCTCTGTGACTATCATAAGTAAAAAAATAAAAATAAAAAAACAAGACCCATCCATACACTGCCTACAAGAGATGCATCTCAAACCTAAAGACACATACACACTGAAAGTGAAGGGATGGAAAAAGATTTACCATACAAATAGTAATAAACAAAAAGCCAGAGGGTTGCAATTCTTACAACCAGCAAAACAAAAAACAAAGACTGCAACAAGGGACAAAAAAGGGCATTACATAATGATAAAGGGATCAATCCAACAAGAGGATATAACAATCGTAAATATCTATACACCCAACATTGGAGCATCTAAATACATAAAGCAAACATTAATGGACATAAAGAGAGAAATTGATGGTAACACAATAATAGTAAGGGGCTTTAACATCCCACATCTAGGCAGAAAATCAATAAGTAAAAAAGTGTCTTTGAATGACCCATTAGGTCAGATGGATATAATAGATATATATACAAGACATTCAATTAAAAGACAACAATACATATTCTTTTCAAGTGCAAATAGAACATTATCCAGAACGAATTACATGTTAGGCCACAAAACAAGTCTCAATAAATTTTTTAAAGTGAAATCATACCACGCATCTTTTCTTATCACAAGGGTATGAAATTAGAAATCAATCACAAAAAAAAAAAAAAAAAAAAAACAAACCTGCAACACACACAAGGACGTGGAGGCTAAGCAACATGATATTAAATAACCAATGAATCAACAAAGAAATAAGAAATATATATGGAAGCAAATGAAAATAAAAATACATGGTGCAAAATCTTTGGGACATAGCAAAAGCAGTTCTAAGAGGGAAATATATAGTAATGCAGGCCTACCTCAAAAACAAGAAAAAGCTCAAATAAGCAATCTAACCTTACACCTAGAGAGACTGAGCAGGGAGACTGACTCAGTGTTCACAGTGCTGGATCCCCAAACCCTGAGATTGTGACCTGAGACGAAACCAAGAGTTGGACACTTAACCAACTGAGCCACCCAGGCACCCCAGTAACTAATATCTTTTGTGGTAAAGAAACATTTATCTGAAGTTCAGCAATTACTCGATTTCAGTTTTTGATTTGTTAGTTTCAAGTAAAATTACATTTAATACCAGAAAAAAAAAAATACCACATTGCTCTTCTATTGCTGCTTTAACAAATTATGGCCAAAGTAGTTTGGCCATAATAAATAAAACAAGTTTATTATCTTACAGTTTTAGAGGTTAATCCAAAATGGTCTGATCTGGGCTAAAATCAAGATATCAGCTGGCTGCATTCCTTCTGGAGGCTCTACAAGGCTTCTTTTTCTAGTTTCTAAGAGGCTGTTTGCAGTCCTTGGCTTATTGCACATACCTCCTGCCCCAGCTTTCTCCATTTTCTTTTTGTTATTGATTTTTATTTTTTAAAATGTTTTTGATTTAAATTCAATTTGCTAACATACAGTATAACACCCAGTGCTCATCCCAAGTGCCCTCCTTAGTCATCACCTTAGCCCATCACCCAGTCATCCCAGCCCCCTACCCTCTGCTTTCTCCATTTTTAAATCCAGCAATGTCAAGTCAAGTGCTAATACTGTTATCTCTCTGGTTTTCTCTCTTCTGCCCTCCCGGTTCTACATTTAAGGACCTTTCTAATTATATTGAGCCTACTCACATAATCCAGGACCATCTTCCTATTTTAAAGTCATCAGATTAGCAACTTCAATTCCCTTTGCTATGTAAAGTAACATATTCAAAAATTCCAGGGATTGGGAGATAAATATCTTTGGGAGCCATTATCCTACCTATCACAAACATTCACAATATTGGTAAAAATAGATCTTAAAAAAAAGTGTTAGGGACAGTTTTTTCAACAAATGGTACTAGAAAAATTCCTATTTGAAATAACCTCTTCATTCCTCTCTATTCTTCAGAACTATATCCATTTTTTCCCAAAATTATTGGCGATCACCTTAATGTAGATCATCCCTTATTTCCTCAGATTCTGCAATGTCCTGGTGTCGTTAATAACATGCTTTCCCAAGTGGCTGGCAGGATTCCTTGAATTTAGCAGATCCCCAGTAAATATTTGTAGATTTATATATTAACATAGAAATTCAATATAACCACAGGGCAGTATGTCCTCAAGAGTAGGAGAGACATGAAGTGTTAGGAGAGTTGAGGAGTGAGAAAAAAAACAGTAGTCTGGAGTGGCTGTGAAAGATCTGTAAGTTTTTTTTTAACAACAACAGACATCAGCAATATAGTAATAAAGTAATTACCATAATTATTAAACATTCCGGCAACTGTTCTGAGTGTTTTAAATATGTAATTTTATCTATTCCTCCTAACCATGCTGTGGCATACTTTTCATTTCCATCTTACAGATGAAGAAACTGAGGCACTAGGTTTAAGTAATTTGACCCAGTTATATAGTTAGTGATTGATAAATCCAGAATTCCAACCTTGACAGCCTGACTGTGTAACTTGGTCTCTTGATTACTAGCTAAAAATTGGATGAAAGAGTTCATGTTTCTAAGAGTAAGGGAAGCATATTCGTTTTCTATGGCTGATGTAACAAAGTACCACAAAGTTGGTGGCTGAAAACAACAAAAATTTATTTTTTTCCCAACACTGGAGGTCAAAAGTCTGAAATCGGGGTATCAGCAGGGTTGATCCCTTTCTGGAGGCTCCAAAGGAGCACCTGTTATGTACATCTTTCCTACTTTCTGGTGGATGTTGGGAATCCTTGGTGCTCCTTGGCTCATAGATGCATCGCTACAATCTCTGCCTTTGTCCTCCCATAGTCTTCTCAGTGTATCTGTCTTGATTCTTCTTCAAAGGACTTGCCATTGGATTTAGGGCACATCATAATCCAGAATAATCTTGTGTGATGATCCTTACCTTAATTACTATTTTTTTGATCACTGTAAAGAACATAAAATTTTGGGCACATAGCAACTGAAATAAATGGATACTGTTTAGGTCACACAAGCACTGTGAAGATGGTAACATACAGCATGCCTCTATATGCCAGGCTGTAATTAAAAGATCGTTACCCAACAACACACTAGAGGCAACCCACACCAGCTGGCATCCCAGGCCAGCTCTTTCCTGGCCCAACTGTTGGGCCCTTGTCTCCTCGTGTAACCTCCTAACTCAGATTTTGGTAACCCGCTCCACAGATGTCATTAATGACTCAACTATCTCACCTGACCCTTTATCTCTAATGAAATTCTATCCCTTCTCCAGTCTTGTGTAATCCGTTGATTTGAACACTTCTGATTCATTAATATGATCAACTGGTTTACAGTAAATGCAATTCGTGTCCTTCACTTGTTGGGAGGGAGTTGTTATTAGATAAAGTCTGAAAGACCTCTGGGGCTTTTGTTTGCCATACATTTAGTCTGAGGCAGCATAATGGCATCTCAGTGCTGGCCCCTGATACAATCTGCAGGTAGGACTATGACCGATACCTGCACTAGTTTTTTTTTTTTTTCCAGTTAGCAGAGAGCTGTCACAGCATGGGGGAGAAACCTATAGTCTGAAAAAAACATGGGTTTGGGGCGGGGTCTTAGGTCAACAATACCTCTTTTCATCCTTACCTCTGTCCTCCCCTGTTAAAAAGAGTCCTTAATACGTGTTCTCAAGTATTTGAGAATCTTAGCAAATCAATCCTTCCCTCCCAAGCAAGAAATAGAAAGTGAGGAACACAGAATTTTTTTGTGAGTTTGAGTTCTAGAAAGTTGAAATGTAAGATCAATACTTAATAATTGTAGTGATTATTGAAACAGACTTCGCACCAGAATAACCTGTGGAACCTTAAAAAAAAATTAGGTGCACAGATTTCTTTTTCCTGGACCTGCATAAACAAGACTTTTCTGCATGATGAAATGCTCTAGAAGTATGCTATCCAATACCGTAACCACTAACCACATGTGAATCTTAAGCATTCCCCTCCCCTCCCCTCCCCAGTTTTATCACGATATAAATGACATATAACATGATATTAGCCTAAGCACTTGAAATATGACTAACATGACTGAGGAAAACATTTTTAAATTTTCTTAAATTCTTATTAATTAAAATTTCAATTCAAATAACCATATGTAGTTTATTGGCTATCAAATTGGACAGCATGATTCTAGACAAATTGTTCTTAGTATGTGCTCCTCAAACCAGCAGCAACAGCATCAAGAAACTTATTAGAAATGCAAATTCTTGGCATCATCCCAGACCTACTGAATCAGAAGCTTCGGCAGTGGGGCTCCTAGCCAGTGGTATGCTAGTAAACGTTTAACAACTGGTTCTTGAAAAAAGCTCTGATTAATAGCATTTGCCAATTTCCCTGATGTAAGCACTCAGTCACCATGGCCGATTTCAAGCTACCCACATGCTATCACTGAACACGAGACTGGAAGGTGTGTACAGTAGGGTCTGTGAGGCAACGTGCTCCTACATGCTGCTGAACCCAGCAATCTATGTCTTGTGATTCTGATGTACAGTATTGTTTGAGAACCACTGGCATAGACCTTCTAAATGAAAGTCTAAGACGACAGAAACTATGGTGTTTATATATATATTTTTAATTCCTGTAAGGGCTTCTGATAAGCAGCCCAATAGAAAAACCCAGACTCAGAACACATACAAGTAAAGTCACCTTGAGGAGTCAGTGGCTAGCTGAGCCTCCTGAGTTTGAGCTATCCTGACTCAGACTATGAAGACCTGCTCACTCCTGAGCATGGACAAGCCTGAGTCTCAGCCCCTCAGACTGGAGGGTCACATCCAGCTTGCCTTCCCTTAGAGTTTAGAGTGTTGCCATTCCAAACCTTCTCCCGTCTTGTTAAGATTAATGACAGCAGCATAGGCATAACCAACTCAAAGGGCAAAAACCCAAGACGTCAGCAACATTGGCCTTCTTAATCACAATTCCCACTTTTCTTTCCCCCTTAAAAAAAGGATTGAGAGGGGATCCCTGGGTGGCTCAGCGGTTTAGCACCTGCCTTTGGCCCAGGGCGCGACGCTGGAGTCCAGGAATCGAGTCCCACGTGGGGTTCCCGGCATGGAGCCTGCTTCTCCCTCCTTCTGTGTCTCTGTCTCTGTCTCTGTCTCTCTCTCTCTATCATAAATAAATGAATCTTTAAAAAAAAGGATTGAGAGTTCTTAGGATAACCTAAAATTTGCCTCACTTAACTCTTATTTTAAGAAAATCTTTTACAGATAGGTATCTTAAGGTACCTGATAGTTGTTTACAGCGTATGGCAGTCAAACAATACTGTCTCGAACAAGCCACTATACCTTTAAGATGAATATAGCCTGTCTACCGGATTTGTGGTAAGAATCAAGTGATTTAATATGCACATAAAATCATATCTGGAATATTCTAATTTCATGTGCAGCCCTAAGGGAGGCAAAATAATACATTTGAAATGAGTACAGCTTTTCCCTATCTTAGAAATCTGCTCAGCCTGCTGAAATTTCCTTATATTCTTTATATTCTAACTAAAGGAAAAACTTATAGAAAGAATTTTCAGAGCAATTTATCTAAAACCAGGAGGTCACTTATACATACAGCCTCCAAGGTAGAGCATAGAACAAATCCTATGTCTCAGAAAAACTTCCTGATTTCATTACAAACCCAGGGCAGAGAGTTCTATTACAATAACTGCATGTATTACCTGAGTATTTCCGTTGCAAAAGTCAGAGCTATGCCTACCAAGATCTGTATTTTAATCTGAATTTGGCCTAAATCCCAAATGAGACTGCAGTGGAAAACTAATGTATATTCTTGCCCTTATTATGTTCCTTAGTACAAAATATATTTACATTTATGATGTATTTAGGGAAAATAGCTGGAAATTTTAGCTGCAAGTTTATGGGCTCAGGATGGCTGGCAAAGGAGCATCTTTTAAAGAACTTTGTCCCAGATTCTACCTCTGGGTATAACAGTGGCATTTCTGACCCAATAGGAGGGCATGTACATCTCTGAGAATTTGGCTTGGGTTTTGCCAGCTGTCTAGGATCTAGGCAGGGAAGATATATATATATTTTGGTGCTAAGCTAATTGGCCCAGATGGGCATAATTAAGACCATAATTTGACAGGAGGAAATAACCAGCCTGAGCGATTTTTTATTTCCCATAAATGCAAAAACTAGAGCAAGTAAAAGTACTGTATTCCAAATCATACTTAATTAATATGGTAAAGGTACTTTTAAGCTATAATCAGAAGGTCTCCTGGGTAGCTAAAAACTGAAATACTATTTATCATCAATTCAGGGATTTTATGTGGAACTTGAGAAAATATTGCAACTTGCTTTGATGTATTTTTTTTTTTTTAGTAAGAGACAGTTGTGCACTTTGTTTCATGCACTGTGCAAAGTTCTTTGCTTACCATCTAATTTATTCTTCCCTCGATCCTCGAAAATCGGGTATTATTCCCATTATGCAGATGAGGAAACTGAGGCTTGACAATAATTTTTTTTTTTGCCCCAGTTCACACAGCTGACAAATGGCTAGAAGTGGGGAAAAAAGACAAAGTCTGGCTTCAAATTTCTTTCAGGTACACCAGTGGCTTCCAGGCTTGTAGATCTTTTTTTAAGTGTTTATGGATATTCCAGAAGCTTTCATCATTCTTCCTTTGTATATATTGGAGGTAACTTTACCCTGAGTTAGAGAAAAGTACTGAATTATAGATTTTTTGTAAAGATTTTATTTATTTATTCATGAGGGACACACACAGAGAGAGAGGCAGAGACACAGGCAGAGAGAAAAGCAGGTTCCATGCAGGGAGCCCAATGCGGAACTCAATCCCAGGTCTCCAGGATCATGCCCTGGGCTGAAGGCAGTCGCTAAACCACTGAGCCACCAGGGATCCCCTAGACTGTTTATTCAAATACTATTTTATTCACCTCAAGTGTATGGAATGACTTGCCTCAGTGGAGGCGTGCAGCATTTATGGAGGGGCATCTGTCAGTTGTCCTTCCAAGAACTTGCTGATTAGCTGCAAAGCATGCAGTAAGCTGACAGCCTCCAACTGCAGGTTTGAGGATCTGCTAAGCAGGAAGGGATAGTGAGGCACAGCGTTTCTGCCCAATGTAGTATTCTTCTGTGGGCAATCTTTGATCCAGAACTCTCCACTAGGTTGACTGAGGCTGTCTTGAAGCCATAATAAGGTCTGGGGCTCTTCCTACCCACTCCTCCTTCCTTCCTGCTCACATCTCACAGATGCCAGAACTGCATCACAATCTGGAGAGTCTCTTTGCTCACTCTTGATCCCACTCTCATTTTTCTCTCAACAGAAATTACCCTCAAAACATCGCCTACTTTTCTCTTTTAGTGTATGCTTCTCGGAGGATCCAGCCAATAAAACCACTAAAGAGTTATTTTCACATACAGACTTTACCAATCCTGTTATAAGAGTAATCCACCAATCAGCATTTGCTCACACTCTGTCTTATGTAAAGTGTGGTCATGCATTCCATGGGGAAACTAAGCTGATGCAAACAAAAGAGACAAGTGTGTACCTATTAAACGGACTATAGACTTCATAAAGCCGCTTTATTCCCACTAAATGTGTACACTTAGCAAAACATGAAGGAGTCTGAGAGGGTTACCTTCTGGTGATATGACTACTTCTATTAAATTAAATACTGTTCTATGGATAGTACAGAAGAAGAAAACCAATTTTTTGCATGGCGGTGGCTTACATTAGAGATTATTTAAATGGAAAGGTATCTATAAGGGAAGAGGCAGTGGCTAGGGGACTCAAAAAGCATGCATGGAGGATTTCTACTCCCATGTCTCTGACACTTCTCCTTTATTTTTTCCTCTTTCCAGTATCCATCTGGTAAAATTAGATTACCATCTCCCTCAAGAAGAAAGAGTAAAAATTATAGGTGAACACCAATGCACACAAGTTAGCCTCTCCTGCCAAATTGTTATTCTACTATTTCCCCAACTGAATCCATCTTTGCAAGAAATGTATGCTGCTTTTGACAAAAAGCATTAGTGTTCTTATGGAATTGTTCCACCAATTTAATCATTTATTCAATAAATGTTTACCAAGCACCAACTCAGAGCCAGTCACTGTGCCAGCAGATGGGAATAAAATGAACAAGACAGATATAGTCCATGCTCTAGTTGAGCTTAGAGTTGAACTCAGTCTTTTCAAACTTGAATGCGCATACACATCACCAGGATTTTGCATCTTCTGATCCAGTGAGCCTAGGGTGTAGTGTCTAGGGTGTGGTCTGAGATTCTGCATTCCTAACAAGTTCTCAGGATACTAGTGATGACAGTCCTCAGACCATGCTTTGAGGAATGGACTGGCCAGTTGGTATTCAGCTGCTGTGCTGTGACACAATTCTATATTGAGAATACTTCTCAGGGGTGCCATCAAACTGGGATCAATGAATATTGTCCATATAACGGGAAACACATACTTTTATCATGATGCCTATTTAGTGGAATTTTGAGTTGTGAGATCAACATTGTAAGAGTATGATTTATTAAGACTAAAAAGTGAAAAGTAAGAGGTATGGAATAACATCAAGACGGCTGGATGCCATTCTGGGAATAGGTAAGAATGAGGCCTCTGAACACACTCGCACAATTGGGGCACTAACCTGCTCTCATCATCAATGACACAGAGCTAATGGGGCTAAGGGAAAAAATTCTTTTAATTTTCCAAAATTTGCTTTTTCTTAACCAGTAATCACTTTCTAGCCCTCTCTAGTATAACCACTAAAATTTCTCATCATGAACACTATGTACACACAAAAGTTATCTCCAAAATGTGTAATTTCACAAATAAAAAGAAGCCAAATATATAGCTAGAGTCCATATATTCATAAGCAACCACTTATGTCAACTGTCAATTATTATCTCTTAGGCATGGGGTTGTGAGGAGATGGAAAGTGGAGGGAATAAAAGGAGCTCATTTAGTTCTAAAATGTGTGAAGCCAGGAAAGGCCATGTAGGGTCAAGCTGGAGAGAGGGGTTGGGTTTGTTTGCTTTTCCTATATTCAAAAGAGAAAATGAATCTAGCTATAATAAAAAGGGTAAAGTCACTTTGCTCTCTCTACAACTCCAAATACCCAAGTACAAAATGTAGTGAAAGACTGAAGGCATCTTAAACTCATCTACAAACACGTACCTAGCTGGCTAATCTTCAATAGTTAAGAACTCCCATTAATAATTTAAAGGAAAAAAAACCCCATAATTTAAAGGAGCCATAGCCAGGAGAGAAACCAGGACAGGCCAAGGGGTTAGCAGGAAAGACATGGCTAGGTATGTAGAGTTAGTTCTACTACACATTCCTAAAAATGTGTTCTTACATGTGGATACGAATGCACAGAAATAATGAGTCTATAAAGAACCCTTCCCACAATCTCAGAGCCAAGTCTAACTGGGGAGCTGCAAATGCTGGCAATGTGACAAACATCACTGTCTGCAGACAGCTGTGGGAAAATGGACTTTTTAAGAATAAGTCAAATTCATTATAATGCTCACACATAGACATGCTACTCTGAAACCTGACAATCACTTTGAACCTTTCTGTAGGTTTCCTATTTTCCTATTTTGAATTTTTTCTAAGCGAGAGAAGTCAGTGGAAAATGTTGTTAGTCATGAATGACAGAAGGTACTAGATACCGCTGCCACAATTCCTTGCCAGAAAGGTTTTTTGTTTGTTTGGGAGATGTTATTTCACTGCAAAGAATGAAAGACTCTGACAAGTGAACACAGGGGGTGGCTAATACTGCCATGGCCCTCACTGCCACGAAACAGCCCCTCTGCAAAGATCAGAGAAGACAAATTTAAATTCCTATCACAAATATCTAAATTAAAGCCTGGCCTAAACAAACACCAAAGGAAAATATTTCAATCCCTTTAAAAAATTAGCATATGAATCAAAGATGGTTATTTGACTGGAAGCAAACAGTATCCAATATAGCTCTATTAGTTTTCTGTGACAGCTTCACTTCCTTTGGGCATCGGAATGATATTCTCTTGGTGGTAGGTGCAGGAGCCCTGAGCACAACTGTGAAGCTTGCATGAATGGAAAATAATTACATCAGCTAAAGAAAATTCTACTATGGTATGTCCAAAGTGCTGTCTGAAGCTTCCATTAATATAAGGCTTTAGTCTATTATAGTTCGTAGTCTCTCTGACCTTAAAGCCATGATTAATGCTTACTTAATTTTCTGCTTAATTGGTTCATTCCAAACATGACCCATGACAGGCCCAGCAAGGCCATTTAAGCATGCTCTCTGGCCTACCAGCAGCACCTTTAGTTTAATAACTACTGTATAATTAATATTGGGCTAAAGGATGGAGCATAGAATCACATACAGCTTTCACAGGAAAGAAAATTATTTTGAGATGTCCACAGGTGCTGATTTTCTATATGAGTAACTGATGCTCTGGGGGACTGATTTTCCTCTTATTTCTATCATGCCTGTTTAGGCCACAATAGTGAAGTGACAGGTTGGGCAGGTGTTATTCTGCATCCATTTCAAGTTTTCAAATTGGATAGAATCCTTAAGTTTCAGTTAAAGGCACCTACCCAGCTTCTCATGTGGAAGGAACACTTCAATTCTTAAATATGCCTCAATGTGGAGAATCAGCACATTTTTACTCAATATTAGATTCATTTTAATTATCCTCAAGAGCTGAGGAAATTAGAGAGTGTCTGCTGGAGAGTTTATTCTTGGGTGTAAATACAAGAGTCAGGTGGAAACATTACCATGCAACACAAATGTAACTCAGTGGAATATGTGACAAATCTGAAATAAAACCACCATCAATTTATATTTATGAATGAAGTCTTTAAGATATCTAAAGCTCTGGAAGTGATGGGACATCTAGGAATATAGAAGTGACCCCCAGCACTTAGTCTTTTTTGAGGACTGATGAGCCAAACAGCTCTACCAGCTTCTCTGGGCTGAGTTTTGGTGTCTGGGCTGTTAGTTCTTGTGCTAGTATGTTTGGGCTGCTTTCAGAGGACACAAGGTCATGTGACACTTGCTGGTATGGGTTCCTGCCACACCAGTGTGCCACCTCCAACTATAAAGCCTGAAGAGAGGAGCTAAGGGATTCTAGTCCCTCATCTTTAATTTTCCTCTGGAGAGAAGACCCCAAAACTGTTAGCATTCCTTGTGGAAGGCAATATTGCTCAGTTGACACTAGAAGAAAACTCCATGATCACTATCTGGACCAAGGACTTTGTGTCCCAAGTAATACTAGAGATCTTCCTAGTTGACCTTCTACCTCCACCACCTCACCAGTCTCTCTCAGCCATTCGTTAGCTAAAGTACAGACTGAGGCACTACTCTCAATGTTTTTTTTTCCCCTTTCTTCTTAACAATGTTCTTTTTATTTATCAAATTTATTGAGGTATAATTGATAGACAATAAAATGCACTCATTTAGAGCAGAGAGTTCAGTAAGTTTTGACAAATATATACATCAAGGTAAACCACCACCACAATCAAGGTATCGACTTTTTCCATCACCACAAAAGGTTCCCTTGTGTCCTTTGAATCAATTCGCAATTTCCAGACCACCACTGGTCTCATTGCTATCACTACAGATAAGTGCTGCTGGTTCTAGAACTTCACAGAAATGCAATTGTTTAATATGAACTCTTTTGTTTGTGGCTTCTTTCACTCAGCACAATATTTTTTATATTCATTCATATTGTTGTGTGTATTGATAGTTTGTTCCTTTTCATTGCCAAGTAGGATTACATTGTATGGATAAACTAGAAGTTCATTTACCCATTCATCTATTGGTTGACACTTGTTTCTAATTTTTGGTACTACGAATAAACTGCTAAGAACATTTGTGTACAATCTTCTTAGAGACATGTCTTAATTTCTCTTAGGTAATTATCTAGAGGTAGAACTGCAGAGTCAGTTGATGTTTTCATTTTAAAAACTAAAATAATAAGGGACATTTGGGTGGCTCAGTGGTTGACCATCTGCCTTTGGCTCAGGTCATGATCCCAGGATTCTGGGATCAAGTCCTGCTTCAGGCTCCCAGTAGGGAGCCTGCTTCTCCCTCTGCCGATGTCTCTGCCCCATTCTCTGTGTTTCTCACTAATAAATAAATCTTTAAAAATAATAAAAATGTATTGTTGTGTAACAGAGTTCAAATCACATTATTTCCACTTGGACACTTAAAGGGAAGAGATGATACCTTAAGTCACAGAGCAGCTGATAACTACAAAGGGCATGTAGACTTCCTATGGGCAAGCAAAGGACAATCCCTCTGAGGTCAGAGCTTTCTTGGAGCACAGGGAAGGGGCTGAGGAGTCACTCAAGGAGTAGCTAAAAGAGTACTTAAATGATAACTGGTCAGGCTGTGGGTGGGCAGCCAAGGCCTACTTCAGTGAACCCTTAGCACCTGAACAGGTGGATTGAGAGCCATGCTCTGTCTGCACCATGTTCATGAGCCTCAAGCTCCTTCAGCTTTGCAAGAAACCCTATTCTGCAACTCAGTTGGAAGCTGCTGAAAATAAGGCTAAATGCAATGAAATTCCTGGCAGAAATTAATGTGTAAGAAATCATCAGCATTACATATACGGGGGTAGGTAGGGATAATTTCTTTAATGTTCCAGTTGTGCTTTCTCATTTGAATATAATGGTTATCTATGACTTTGGCTAGATTAAATCAGCTGTAGCCAACGAAATGCATACCAAATGTAATAACATCTTACTTTGTTTTCTTTCTCTGCAACTAACTCCTCACATCCCAGAGGGAATTTTCCAATTCAACATCAAAGACTGATTACATTTGGTATAAAAGCTTCAAAAAAAGACTGTGTAATTTTATTTTACATATACATGCTAGATAAAAAATAAACAAATAAAAACTTCCTCTAGGTGCTGAAAGTTTGGAGTCAAATCTTCTAAAAAGCAAAGAGAATGGGGAAAATAACCACTGCAAAATTCATCAACAAATTAAAGTTTCATATCCCAAAACTTCACTAGCTATATGATCACTAATAATCTTGTAGTTGCCCATAATTCTAATCAATCACCAACTCAAAGGTTACGTTTTTATTGCTCTAAGTTTCCCTTTTCAATTTAGAGAACTATGAACTTAACGGGAAGGAAAAATAAGGGGAATATTTAACATATTTTACAAGGCATTTGGCTCGACTAAAACCACAATGTGTTTTTTTGGATCTGATGGCTTATTATGGGAGACCTAAGTAGTGTTTCCTTATAGCATAAATTTCCAGTTTGGCTAGTAACTCAATATCTGGTCTATCATATTGCAATGTCCACGACAAAAGACAAAGGGGGACATCAGCATTAGTCTCCTGGTAGTAGGTGCAACCTGTGGTCAGGGCTAGCTTAGGAGTAATTTGACTAATACAGGCCACAAAAATTAGCATAGAGACACACAAAGAAAAGACTCTGCCTTTTGAAAGTCCAATTCATTTGTCTGATTCTGGAGAATCTATTGTTCCTACTCAACACCTTTGGGGAAAATGGAAAGGGTGCTGTTCTATAAAGCAGGCACTTTTGAGTTCTTAAGCAAATTATGTAATGTCTTTGGTTTCTCATGTATGAAATGAGTAGGAAGTACTTTTCCTACTTGAGACCCAGAGGCTGGGCCCAGACTTCTTGATCCTAGACTACCCACTCAATATCCTGTTCTGGGGCTTCCTCTTTATACAAAGGGATGGCCCTGCCTTACAGCAACGCACAAGCCATCCATATCAAGTGCTATCCAATGGCCTCTCAGTTTTATATTTTTGGAAAGGCCTATGGGATATTTCTGTGCTTACAAATTTTACCTTTGGAAAATATTAGTATTGTATAGAAATACCCGAAAAGGATCCAAGATGCAAATCCATCTGATAAACCTATTTGTTTGTCAATAATACCTGTTATCAGATGGCTTCCATCATTTGAAAAGTTGGCAAATGCCAACCTAAAGAGCTTCAGGTGCTAGTTTCCTTACAGGTGAAAGCAGCAGCACAAATTCTAAAAGATCTGTAAAGAAGACATCAAATGCAAATTTGGGCTGAGATGACCAATCAACCCAAACTTCACTACCTTCACTCTCAGTTTGGAAGGAGAACTACTGCCCAAGAGAGTTGTTACACCATTGTGTAGCCATGAGGATGCACCTCAGACCTCCCACTATAAGGAGCATAATTGGCCAAGGGTCCTAAGGCTGTGTTCTGTAAATCTATCCCTGCATTCTCTCAGAGGCCACTACCACTGCTAAAGTGCAGCAGGGAAACTAAGGCAAGCCCCTGATGGCTGACTTTGCTTAAAGACTTCCTGATGTCTTGGTTGCCTCTGTTTGCCTGGCAGACTAGTACACATCCACCAAACCTGTCTTTTCATTTGTAACATGACTTAAATCATGGGTTGATGATTCTCTCAGCCTTTTCCAGCTCCTTTCCTAATGCCTTTCATGCAGACATTTTCCCTAATATCCTTGCACTTTTACACCCATCTTGACAACTGCTTCTTGGAGGGCAGTCTAATATATCATTCATTCATTCATTCATCCAAGAAATATTTATTGAGTGCCAGAAAATATTCCTGGCACTTTGTCCTAGGCACTGGGGAGGGTGGTACAAGACTGAGATGGCCCCCATGGTCATAACCCTCCCCACTAGGGTAATAAACTGTTTCCCTTTCTTTGGCTCTTATTATGTGTTGGGCACTGAGGTAAGAGCACATCATATGCCCACTCTCATTTGCTTTTCACAGCAACCCTTAAAGGAGGTATTATTCTTATTCCATAGATAAGAAAACTGAAATCTACAAAGTTGCCAGGGGCTTCCCTGACGGGGACAGCTTTTGACTCCAAAATTCATGTTTTTAACATTAAACTATGCTATCTCTCTCCTATTTGGGTAACAGCTCTGAACACTTTTCTTCTGGCAAGGATTGCACATCCGTATAGTTGATTTTCCAAACTGGACTTCATTTGTTCACTTTTATGAAGGCCAGGGAAATCACTAATAGAAGGAGGAAACAGTATTTCAGAGCATTCATAGTCCTACACCATTACAATGTCCGTTAATAATAATATTGTTTAACTCATGCAAAAGTTTCTCACTTGGTGTGAGTTTCCAACTCATTTTCATCTATTACAAAGATAGAAGAGGACAGACAGTCCTTTGGCTTCTCTGCTTTTTATCCTGGTCCCAGTTCATCCTCTGGCAAACTGATGAAAGGTGGTCACATACATCCAAGGCTTTTCTCAGAGGCCAGCCAAGCCTACCAGACGGTCAGCCACACCAACCCATGTGTCCAACCCTTCTGAATACTGATGTAAACTCATACCATGATCTCCAAGGTCAGTTAAGGTGTCTTCTATACTTGATTCAAGTGGGTCAAGGTCCAAGGAAGGAATGGGCTGAGATTCAGGTAGGTTCTCTGAAGTCAGGTCATCAAATTCCTTGTGGAAGGTAATTAACAGTTGATGAGAAGTTGATAGAAGGAAACAGCATTACCACAAATGAAACAATATTGTTTAGAAAACTATGTAGAAATAAAAGTCTGTCTAATCCTCTCCCTTAAACAGGATTCCACTTTCAAATTTCAGAAAGGCAGGTTGGGATAGAGAAGCAGCCTTGAACCAACTCAACAGGTGACCTTGACCTTCCGTGGCATCTGTTTCAGAGCCATGACTAGGATGAGGCAGGAGGAATGCCCAGGTACACAACTGAAGGAGGTACTCACTTTCTGGCTCATGCAAGAGCAGTCATGATCAGCAGCGAAGAACAAATACTCCCTACAATTCTGCATCAAGGGTACCACATCCATCTCCCCCTAGTTCAGCCCTGCTCAGGTTCCTCATCTCAGAAGTAGAGCTGTTTGGCTTGGATGACTTCCAAATTCTCATCTAGCTTTAACAGTGCTATGATTCTGTAAACTCCAGTTTCCTAAAGAAAGAGATCTAAGAGGCCACATGAAAGAATTCACACTTCAAAAAAAAAAGTAAAATTCCTCAAATATATCAGTAGGTATTTCAATAGATCATTTTGCTTTTTTTCCCCCCCGGATTTGTGTGTGTGTGTGTGTGTGTGTGTGTGTGTGTGTGTTTGCAACCTAGAGCTAATGGTGAACTGACCTATTTTCCTTGATAAGTGGCTTTCATGGAGAACTACTCCAAGAGACTCTTCTTATTAAAAACAGAAGGGAAAGCTCAAACTAATCTTAATGAATAAAACAAAGCCATGGTACAGCATTTGTGAAAATACAGTCATCAAATATTTTTAAGAAGTCCAGTGTTTGTACTGTATGATTGCTGTAGGAGGTGAAATTGATTTCAAATTTCAAAGGATCACTGATAGCACACAGGCAACTTTAAGAACAAAGATTGCATGAAATGTGTTTTCACTTCTACTTCAGAAATTATTGGAAAATAAGTATTTGGACCCTCAATTGACTTTGATTTGCTGAGGTTCTCTTTGAAGAGAAGAGATAGAATTGTTATAATTGCTTCTATTAGAAAGGACTTGCTCTGATCTTTGATCTCCTTTACTATTTCATATATGGAGAACTGATGTGTTACACACTTCTCACAGAAACCCAGTTTTGGCATCATCACAACTGTGTGTGTCACAGGATAAAAGAAAGACCAGGCTTATTTTGTACATTATGGAATCTAGTTGTTTTAAAGCTACCATCCTTTAAAGAAATGGTGCCTATGATTCCATGTCCAACTATGCTTCCAGATTTCAAAGCTCAAATTCAGCCAAGCAGAAAATACATGCCAAAATAAAAGGTCCTGTTAGTTAGGGTCTGGGAAACAAAACAAGCCATTCTCCTAAGTGCCTCAAAGAATTTTTGACATGTTTAAGAAATAGCAGAGCCTATTTTCTCCCTTAACTCTGATTTTATCTCATACCACTGCTTTTGATAACATAAAGCACTTCATATCAGCTGACAAGAGAGAGAGAGGACAGAGAAGAGAGCCCCAGTGAAATTGGGAAGAATTTAAATCATAAATATGTGTATGGGCAGAGACAGGAGCATTTTCCTCTTTCTTCCTTTTCTCCTTATCACGTTTTTCTTTAGCTTCTTGCATCTGATTAATCCAATTTCTTTCTTACATTTTATTTCCTCTTTTCCAGCTCACTGATGCCTTCCCTTGAGATATTTAAAACCCTTCAGTCCCTCTGCAAAGTATTTAGCTTCCCATTTTCTCTCTCTTTTGTTCTTTGAATATCATTAAACCTGCCTCACTCTGTGCCAGTGAATATGCTTAACCGCCTCTTTTTCCTGCCTAGCCTCCTCTCTTCATCCTCCTCCTGGGGTGGACAAGAAAGCCCCAGGTCACTTTTCCTTTACTTCCATTCCCATTAAATGCTTTTTTCCTAAAGAGTCTATAAGAAAGTCTGTTAATCGGTAGCTTTTCCTGGTCTTCCTTCATCTGAAGGTGAAATGGCTTTCAAGAGCCTCACTTTCTGTCCATTATTAATCAGTGTGGTCCTGGATGAGCAGCATCAGAATCACCAGGAGCTTTTTAAAAATTCAGCATCCCAAACCCCACCCCAGACAAACCAAATCAGAATCTGCCTTTTAACAAAAACAATAGGTGATTTGGGTGAATTTTGAAATTTGAGAAGCATTGCTATAAGCCATAAGAACTTAGAGAAGAGCCAGTCGGATTGTGGACTTGTGAGGTCAAAGAGGATTTTCCTAAAGAGAAAGTGACATTTGAAAG
Source organism: Canis lupus familiaris (assembly GCF_011100685.1). Lineage (NCBI taxonomy): Eukaryota > Metazoa > Chordata > Mammalia > Carnivora > Canidae > Canis > Canis lupus. The sequence continues at coordinate 28,866,579 of NC_049244.1, read as the reverse complement.
TGAGAAGGTGGGATGCTAATGAGGGGTGAGATGGAAAGGCTGATATAATTGCATAAAACAGGGCAAGATACCTGGGGGGTTAGGGAAGTGCCGAGCAACCCAGTCTGCAAGACTGAACCAGCTAGAAGACCCAAGCATCTGCTGGAGCATTTCCTGCCCCCATCAATATGCAAACTTAAGAAATGTACTTCTGGAAATCTCAGGGCCAAAGATGTTGGCAATACTAAATCAAAGATCAAAGAATGAGCCAACATCTCTGGACAAAATAGCATTAGGCACTTTCCCTCTTGTTGCTCCCTTTGCTCCTTGCTGATGGAAAGGGGATGGAATTGAAAATAACTACATAGACACCAGGAAGTTGTGAATTGGGACTTCATGAAATCTTTATGAAATCCTCACTTTCTTCAACTGAATTGAGCCAAGATCTCAACTATCCTGTGGGATTATCCCATGTTCTGAGGGATAATATATAGTTAATAAAATCTCCCGAGATCCTGCCTGCCATTATGGTTTCAGTTTTATCTTAAAGTTACTGCAGGATCCCCAAGGACCCTGGTTTAAAAAAGGACAGGATCACTTAGAGAGTAGTTGTTTAACACTGACAGCAATCACATCAGAAATGAAAAAGAACACATAAATTATTACTTTGAAAGGTCAATGAAGGAAAGCAAAAATGTCAAGTAAATTATCAGACATTGAAATGTAAAATCATATTTGAAACTACATTTTTATTTGCCTTACAGCAACTTCAAGAATAAAGTTATTTAGGTCTTATAAAACAAAATATTACCACATCTGTATTTCTCAAATTCTAATCTCTGAGGATAACATCCTTAGAAGCAGGGATCCCTGAACCTTCCAGAAAAAATGTCCCAGTTTCTATTAGATGATTCAACAAGTAGTTTTACACATATTGACAAACAGAATTTCTATCATCATGCCAGATTCCTTCTAAGGATCTGTGGAAATTTGCAGTTCTCAGTCCTGTGTGGAAGAAAGCCAACAGATCTAGGGCAGGTGACCCACCTCCACAAGTTATCATTTCAGGGCATAAAAAAAGTGGGGAGCTGTCAATGAGCACTCAGTGCTTGGTAGGGGATCAGGTCTGCCATGCACTGAAAACATCAAGACCCTTCTCCAAGTAGGGATCCAACATTGCTCCTGACCCCATCCCCTTCAGCCAGCAATTTTGCCATTCACTAGGTTCCATGAGTGGGAACGATACTATCTTCCATGTTTCTGGGACCCACAAGAGATTCCACAGCTGGCTTCATTTAATGGAGTATGAAACAAATAGAGGGGGCAAGTGGAATTGAGCACATGTCATCAATGTCCCCATATTGTCTGCTAAAGGGTTCCAAGAGATACTCTTAAGGTTAGAGAAGGCTGAACACCCCCCCTCCATCTGTTCCAGCTTGGAGTTTTCAGAAATCGATAATACTCACAACCATTAAGTAAATGAGAAAGGTGGATTACCTCTCAAATGGAGGCAGAAAACAAGTGATCCTAAGCTCTGCCTGGCTGAGAGTGCACTTTGCTGGGGGCTCCTGCAATGCCCCAGGGTTTGGAGCACTCTGATCACTGAACTACAGGAAAATGAGTGCCCCCAGACTTCAGAGATCATCTCCAAAGCCTTAGAGGAGCTTGGTTCTTCCTGCTAAAGAAAAGGAATCTCCCTCAGATGCAGAGATCTCCAATGAAGGAACAACCAGAATTTGAGCCATAAAGTTCTCTATAAAAATGACTCCCTCCGATGTTGCTTTTATCAGAAGAGCTAGGAAGTTGGGGTTGATGTCTATTGTCCAAATATGAGCCTGAAGAAAAACTTCCTTAAGTATCATTGCCTACACCAAGGCCCATGAAGATGTTTTTAACCATTAGAGAAAATGGTATTTGCTATTCAGGGGCTTGGGATGCTGAGGACATGATTCAGGGTCCATTTCATGTGACTCTGCAACCCTATTTATTATTGGACATCTAAGGTAATTATTCAAAGTTCAAAAGGGACTATTAACACAATGCATAATGACATAGATGGGAGACAGAAAATTAAAAGGGAAGGAAAAAATAATACAGAAAGAGAACAATGGAATAAAGAGGTAAAGCAAAAACAGCACGGCTGAAATTCAAAATTAGATATACATACGTTTGCTCTACAAAGTCATAATTTTATTCATCAATTGTTCATTCCATGCTGATTGAGTTTTCTTGTATGCAGTATGCACTTGGATGTTTTTGGAGGAATCTATTGATCCATTTTTAAGTATAGCTGCTCTGAATTAGTGTCATCACTAACCATCAGCCTATATGCTAAAATGAACCCCAGTACCTCCCACCCTGAATTGGGCAAAGTTGGTCTGGATGCTTTTTTTCTTCCCCCTCTGTCCCTTCTCCTACCTGACTGGCCACATCAATGTGATGAATCTGAAGCAATCAAAGAAAGGTTTGATGTAACATTAAAACAAGAGAGCACTTACATGGAGTACATCAACAGTCAGCTGCCCGTAGTTCCGAGATCTCAACTCTTGCAATCGTTTGTTATTTTCTTCATATTTTTCTTCTGCAAGCTTTCTGCAATTTTAAAGTGAACATAGAAAAACTGCTGCATTTTGCTAAAGCCACATCTAAATTATGCAGGTAAAGTGAGATCTCTGTTTCAACAGGTAGAGTGGGGTGTTGAGAAACCAGATCAACGGGTCTCTCCCTCATCAAGGTAAATGAAGTGTAGCACCATGATGGTACTACTTTTAAAGCACACATGATGATACTCTGTCTGGCTCCTTATCTATCCTTAGAACCCCTAAAATGCATCGCTAAAATTCAAACTTAGATATACACACATTTGCCATATGGCAACTTCAAGAATAAAGTTATTTAGGTTTTATAAAACAAAATATTAGCATGTCTATACTCTCAATTTCTAATTTCTGGGGATAACATTTCTTAGAAGCAGGGGTCTCTGAACATTCCAGAAGAAAAGGCCTAGTTTCTAGAAACTAGGGGTTCAGTTCTATTAAGAACATAGAATTCTTATCCATGTTCAGATTCCTCTTGAGGATCCATGGGACTCTGAGGGCAAAAAAAAGCAGTATGGACCCCTGCGTATTCTCTGTGATGGTGGGGTGGGGGGTGGCCCTGACACCCAGGCAGTGCCCAACAGGAACTAATAACTCGATTACTGTTCTCAGGATGAATAAACCCACAAACAAGGAGAAGAGAGCTAGATTTCCAAGAATTTATGGAAAGAATTTGAGAGCCACTGTGAAAGGGAACTTTTCTCCAACACATTTTTTCCATCTAATATAGAAGAGGTAAAAGTAATAGACTTAAACTGAAGGAAAAATCTGAGTTCTCGTGATTACTTGTGTGCTAATTTAGATTTAGATATTTTTGAAAAGTCACTGAATATCCTTAGAGTCAAATCTTGTTTCTAAAGTGGGTACATTATATCCCTCCTGACAATAGAGTTGTTTTCTAGCTAAAACACATGACTGTGCTCGAATTCTAGAAATAATGATCAAAAACAATGAAATTCAACCATAAAACTAATAGTAAACTTTATCTAAAATCATTGCCTTTAAATAAAAAACATTGAATATCATGTGGAAGGTCTATGACTTTGTGTATTAAAAACCATTTTAATCTGAAATATAATTTGTAATGTGCATGTAAGTTATTAAATTACCTTTTTGATATGTTCCTGTCAGAGATTTAATTTTCCTTTCACCCTCAAACAATGACATGAGTCATGGTACCCCAGAAATACTGCCATTCGTGAGGCCTTAGAAATAGATCTGGGACTGTTAGTTAATACAATGGCTCAAGCAATTTACGTAAATATATTTTCTCAGTAAAACCCACACCCAGTGGTGCAGTGGTTTGCAGAAACCAGCTTGTACTGGTTCCCAAGAGCAGATTGTGTACATATCTTCTAACTGAACATTCGATGATACCACACTGGTACCTTGAAATTGGCCATTGCGGGAGTATTTACACCCTTCCAGCCCCACACCCCCAGAGGTGGTTGTTAAACATTTACCAGCACATGACTGCCCATGATGCACTTTGACAGAAATAGTTTTCCACATTGATTACAGAAGGCATGTGTTAAGGGAAAAGAAGTAGTCTCACAGATTCTTACTTGGTTCCTCATAATATGCACTACAAGTATAAGAATACTTCCAAATCCTTTTTCAGATATGTTAGCAAGGTCACAAAATGAACAGATTGAGTTTCAGGTCTTTTCTGTCTCTCTATCTCTCAGTTGGGGCTTCTAAGCTACCAAATAGTTGGCAGAGAAAGAAGAAAAATTAGGAGATTGGATTTACCAACTGAAAAATTTGTCTTTGAGAAACTGGGAGTCTAGGGCTCTTTGGAATCTCCCCTTTTCATGTAAATACTTTACTAGTGATGTTGACCACCAGCAGGGTTGCCCTGATCATAGATTTTTCAAAGGGCTTCACTTGACAGAGCAGAGCTACTTCCAATCTGTCTCCTAAAGCCAACAATTTCCTGCCAGTACATTCTTCCCCCTATAGACCAGCTAGACCTCCTGGCAGAGGGGGTACAGCAAACATCTTCACCCTCTCGCCGGGGTATGTACTGGAGGCATCAGCAGCAACGAGGCTTCATTTGGAGGCTGACTCTGTATTTTCATCACTAATAAGCTCCCTGACATTCAATCTTTCTTTGCACACAAGACTGAAAGCCTGACATTAATCGTGGCTGGCATCCAATAACCACCTATGGCTAAAAGCCCATCTTACGAGGGGACGAATAAGTGAAGAAACAAAGAAATATAAAATGCATATGTGCATTTTGCTTTCTTGTTTTTGCTTTTGCTTTTCTTCAGTCAATTCCTTCGGAGCCCTGGGAAGTGGCCAGAGAGCAAGGTACCCTGAGGAAAGGCAGCTTACTTCAACTTCCTGGCCTTCTCATCAGCTGCCTGGAGCTTCCTCAGCCGCATCCTTTCTCTCGGTGTCATTTTCTGCACTTCAGACAGTGCCCGCAGAGTCTGCAGGTGGATCTTTTTCTGCCTATAAATAATAAAGATCCCCGCATGCAACTCATCCCAAATATGCTCACAAAAATTAAACAAATATTTTACAGAAGTATCATTACACTACTGAGAAGGGGGAAGCATCTCGAGACAGGCCAGGCAAAAACTAATAAACTCAGGGTAGGTAATGAGCCAACCAGGACTGTGGTTAATTGGTAATATTTTTCAAATTAGACTTGCTTAAAAGCAAATTATGTACTTTCCAAATTTCTGCTCATTTCTTATGCCCTATGACTGATTGTCATTATGTACGACAAATTAGGATCTTGGCCATCAAGGAGTAAATGGACTAGCAGACTAATTCAACCCTGTGGATAGGATTTAATCTCTGGAATTAGGCAGGGTTTGAATCTCATCTCTACCACTCATTAGTTCTGTAGCCTCGGGCAAGTTACTGAACTTCTCTGAACCCCAGTTTTTTTCATCTGTGAAGAATAGGGTGTGGTGAGCATTACATGAAACAATGTTTGTACAGTGTCTGACACATAAAAGTATTCCAAATGAGGGGGCACCTGCATGGTTCAGTCAGTTAAGTGTCTGCCTTCAGCTGGGGTTGTAGTCCCAGGGTCCTGGGATTGAGCCCTGCATCTGGCCCCCTGCTCGGTGGGGAACCTGCTTTTCCCTCTTCCTCTGCTGTTCTCCCTGGTTGTGCTTTTTTTCTCTCTCTCTGTCAAATAAATAAGATCTTTAAAAAAATAAGTACCCCAAATGGTAGTATTGTATTAGTTAAATTTTGTTGAACATGTTATATATTCTGTGCTTCATACAGTAGGTAAGTGTGGCACAGTGGTTATCACGAGGCTAATAACATTCTCTGGAAAAAAAAAAAATAACATTCTCTGGGTTCAAATCCTAGCTCCCAGGTTACATGTATATGCCCTTGGGCAAGTTATTTAACCAATGATCATTAAAATAATAATAATAATACCTAATTCATAGGGTTCCTGTGAGCTTAAATGAGTTAATTTAAAGTGCTTATAACAGAGCCAAGCACTCCACAAAATGTTATTCAAAATTATTACTTTAGAGCCTCCTTCTTCTGTTAAAGAAATGTGCTTATGTTACTCATGCACTAAAAGGTCTGCTACCATATTCCCAATGACATTTGCTTCTGTGCCTGACTTAGTCAGGGCCCAATACTGTGGAATGTCTTTTGTACTCAGCTCCCTCCTTACAAAACACTAGAAGTCTCTATTTCATGTATTCCCACTCTAATCTTTATTATTTTATAATAATTGTGTAATTGTAATGACCATTTGTAGGCAGCTCTCATCCCTCTGGAACATAGTCTGGAGCCTCTAGGGAATGCACGATTTTCTGGAATATACATCCCTTATTTTGTAAGATTAAATAGAGCTCCTTAAAACATAGCCATAATTCATGATCAAAAAAACAGTGACAATTTGAAGTCAATATTTCGCCAACAAGCACATGAGAAAATGCTCCGCATCACTTGCCATCAGGGAAATACAAGTCAAAACCACAATGAGATACCACCTCACACCAGTGAGAATGGGGAAAATTAACAAGACAGGAAACAAATGTTGGAGAGGATGTGGAGAAAGGGGAACCCTCCTGCACTGTTGGTGGGAATGTGAACTGGTGCAGCCACTCTGGAAAACTGTGTGGAGGTTCCTCAAAGAGTTAAAAATAGAGCTCCCCTATGATCCAGCAATTGCACTGCTGGGGATTTACCCCAAAGATACAGATGCAGTGAAACGCCAAGACACCTGCACCTCAACGTTTATAGCAGCGATGTCCACAATAGCCAAACTGTGGAAGGAGCCTTGGTGTCCATTGAAAGATGAATGGATTCCATATATACAATGGAATATTACTCAGCCATTAGAAACGATGAATACCCACCATTTGCTTCGACATGGGTAGAAATGGATGGTATTATGCTGAGTGAAGTAAATCAATGGGAGAAGGACAATCATTAAATGGTTTCACTCATATGGGGAATATAAAAAAATGTGAAAGGGATTATAGGAGAAAGGAGAGAAAATGAGTGGGAAAAATCAGAGAGGGTGACAAAACATGAGAGACTCCTAACTCTGGGAAACAAGCAAGGGGTAGTGGAAGGTGAGGTGGGCAGGGGGAAGGGGTGACAGGCACTGGGGGGGGGGGGCACTTGACGGGATGAGCACTGGATGTCATACTATATGTTGGCAAATCGAACTCCAATAAAAAATATATATAAAAAAGAAATCAATATTTCATAATGTGAAAGACCCTACAAATGATCAGACCCTGGCACACTTTAATTGTAAGCACAGCCAGGTAGACAGTTTTGTAACTGCAGCTCAAAAATGACAGCTGAAATTAGCCTAGTTATTTACTCCTCTCGCATCTCAGTTTAAAATAAAACAAAATAAGAATTCCAGACATTCTTGCAAGAATAATTAGCAACCTAAGGAAATTAGGTTATAAGAGCACGCCTATCATGTTAGCTCCCAGGTGTATTTTAACTGGAGATCATGTGTTAAACGAAGACTGAGTATTTTGATGAACAGTTTCCTCAGTTTTAAATGTGAAATTGGAAAACAAACATAGAGCAGTTGAGAAACCACTGGACTGAGTGTCAGAGAAGCCTGTTTGTGTTATTTGGCCTTGAAGATTAAGCGAACGCGGGCTACTCTTTTCACCTATTGCCTTGCACAGCTCTGGGGAGGTACTGCCATTCTCACGGGGTACTCACAAAATCAAGTAGAGAGTTCTTCAGCAAAATTATAGATTTGGTATACAACCCCTTAAGTGGTGCAGTCCACCACCTGCACAGCCATCCCTGGCTGTTCTGAAGTAACCTAGTATTCTAGCCTCTTGTATATTATAGCACAGGAATTTTGAAGGAGGTAGGAGAGAGAAGTTATGTCAAGAAATAATTCTGTTTGTGAAAATGACATTCGCTAGTTCATACGTATATCTCAAGGAAGTAAATTTTGGCTTATTTTCAATTGCCCTAGGACTTCACAATGTTGTCTTCTCAATAGGCACTTTGCCAGTTTCTGTTAAACAAACACGTGAAAACCATTTATGCTTAATATGGAAGGTTTGTTATCATAAATATCACTAAATGTTTGAGATATTAATTTCACAAGGCTACTGCAGAGTTACCCTGCAGATCTAGAAGCTGTGCAGTGGTTTAAAACTTTTATAATTTCAATTTGCTACCACCTGGGGCAAAAGGGCTTTGGATCACCAATTTCTTGGCAAGACTTAAGTGAATTCTAGGACACTCCATGCAATCAACTTGGCACTAATAGATTTTCAAAGACAAATGCATTTAACATTTATGCTCAATGGGCTTTTTAAAAACAAAGCAATTACTTACATGGCATTAATTATCTGTGCAGCTTCCTTCTGACAATTCAAATTCTTGTTTTCCAGAGTCATTTCCGAGTATCTACACATCAGGTGCTGAAAAAAAAAGAAAAACCCTGACACACTTTAAATACTTCTCTTCAGGGATGAAAGGGCATAACAATTACCAGGTGCCTTTTCTGATGTGCAGTATTATTGACCATGCCTGGGAGCTTGAAAACAAACCCACTGGTAACTATTTTTCCTTCTATAAAGGGTTATAAAAAACTGCATGGTAGCTTATGCAGCAAGGTCAGGCTCCTGCCTGCCTCTCCAACTTCAGCTGGTACTCACTGCCTGTTCTCTCACTCCCGGCTCTCCACCACAGGCAGGGCCCCCCTCAGCTCCACGAACAAACAAGCTCTCCCCAGCCTCTGCCAGTACTGGGCAGTGTTCCCATTCCCAGGGCCAGGACTAGGATGGGACAAATGAGGCACCCGCCCCCTCAGGTGCAAACTGAAGGGGCCTCAAAAAACCCAGTAACCAAGAAAAGCCATATTTTAATGTAATATTATAAAAAAATTAATACCAAAAAGCCATGGAGAATACAATAGCAAATGTTTAAATCTTGTCATTTGCACCAACATGGATGGATCTAGAGAGTATAATGCTAAGTGAAGTAAGTCTGGAAAAGACAAATACCATATGATGTCACTCATATGTGGTATTTAAGAAACAGAGCAAATGGTCAAATGAAAAAAGAGACAAATAAAAAAACCAGACTCTCAGTATAGAGAACTGGTGGTTGCCAGGCAGGTGGGGGCATGGGCAAAACGGGGGAAGGAATTCAGAGTACACTTATCATGATGAGCACTGAGTAATGCAGAGAATTGGTGAATCACCGTATTTTGTACATCCAAAACTATCTCGTTAGCTGTATGTTAATTATACTGGAATTAAAAAAATAAAATAAATAAATAAAAGACAGGAAAAAAAACAAAGATAGGAAAGAAAAACAAAAAACAACCTCTCAGTCAACCCTGAACCTGCACCATTCTACCTCACTGCCATCACCTTAATTCTAGCCCTGTTGGATGTTGTCTGCAAATTTTTGATATTTTGTTACCATGGATTTTTAGCATTAATTTGGATTTTTTAAAACGTTGCAGTAAAATGTTATTCATCCTGATTACTGGGTTTTGGTGTCCTCTTTAATTTTGCCCCAGGGTAAATGCCTCACTTGCTTTACCCTAGTCCCAGCAGATTTCCTTGGATTCCTTTTACCTTTTTTCCATAGCTCACAGCCCCCCATCAGTGTGTGTGTGCGTGTGTGTGTGTGCGTGCGTGTGTGTGTGTGTGTGTGTGTGTGTTCAGTGTGGTTTTTGATCCCACAGTTAGCACCTAAGCCTTTTTCAGAGGTCTGCCCTTAGGCTAGTGGAACTGGCTTTGCATAGGAAAGCTATACATTAGGAAGAACTCAGATTTTGGGGAACCCTCCCCTCTATATCTCCATCCAGAAACATATGCTGACTTGGGGCTTTGTCCCAGCTAATTCCCTGTGATTCCAACCCTCTCTCAGGCTCTTTACATGTCTGGCTGCTTCTCACCATCTCACTGGTAGAGACATATCACCTACTCTTTCTTTGATGACCGGAGCCATTCTCTTCCCTTATTTTACAGCATCCTGTGTGCTTTCTTCCCAGTGCTCCTGATAATGTATAATTACTTTTTCTTGGGCCCTGGGCAAAAAGACAGGAGCCATTGCAGTTCCTTTCCTTACAGCACCTCCAGTATTAGCCGTCAGCTGATGGATGCACCTCAAGTCAGCATCCTTGTTTCCTGCCAACTTAGAACCAGATGCAGATGAAAAGGTGTGCCCATCTTTAAAGGTAAATGACTACTTTGTGGGTCCACTTAAAACTAGTCATAAAATTAAAGGAAATTTGCCTGAGGTATTTGTGAAAGCCTAAAACAAACAAACAAAACCTCCAAGAGGGTACCTTTGCTTTTTTCTTACCATCAGAGGTAGATTCTTTGCATCAAACTTTTTAATCTACAAGGAAAGCAAACTCACCTAATTAATAAAAAGTATAACTAAGATATATAATAAAGGAGTAGAATAACAAAGGCTCATTGAAAACTCCAGATTTTAGTATTATTAGTAGTACATTCTTGTCCTAACAGGGATATACTCACAAAGTATTGAGGTAAGATTTGTAAACCAAGAGTTCTAAGGGTGGATGTTGAGTTCAGGGAGAAAATTACAACCCTAACTTCTCATATTTGGGGCTCCAGGGAACTTCACACACTTTCTTTTGCAAAAGAAATCATCTAATAATTTCCCTCAACTTTTAAAAAAAATCTTGTTTCTCCTTTCTGATTGACTCTTAATGCGTCTTATTCCCACAACATATCTTCAAGTCCTTGAATGTATATAAATGCTAATACATGTTTCCCAGTATCCCTTTCATTTTAAATACCTGTAGTTGTTCATCAATGTAAGGGATTTTTAAAATTTCTATGGCAGATGGTCTTAGCGAAGGACTCTTGTTCAACATGCTGTAATGTTTAAGAAGAAAATTATTTTTCAAATGAACTAAAATATAAGTACAATTTAAAATTGCTTCTGTGGCAATATATTTATTTCCATACCATTCCATGATGGCATTCAATTCTCTTGGATATTGCTTGGGGAGAGAAGGCGCGTCACCTTCAACAATTTTTAAAACAATGGACAAGAAATTGGAGCCAGTGAATGCATGATTCATGCAGCACATCTCATACAAAATGCATGCCAGAGACCTAAAGACAAAGTCAAAGAATTTAAATGAGGAATAAATATCCTATTTTAAATTTGATCACCATACAAATCTCAGATGTGTCAATGGAATTGCTTATGAGACACTAACATACTCTTTGGTTGTTTGTTTAAAAGCTTCAGTTTCATATTTTCTTTTCCATTTAAATACATGTTTAATAAATAAAGAGGGAAAAATGAAAAAACAAACAACCCTACAAAATATAAGTCTGAATGACCACTTTTTGTCAGAGGAGAACAACAATAACAACAAAAAAACCAACAGGGGTATGTCTGCACATAGTAGGGCAAATAAACATTTGATCAATGTAGTAAGAAACCTGTATGAAGGAAAAATAAACACAGCTAAGTATTTTTCTAAGGCAGTTTTGTTGATATTACATATGCAAAATCAAATTTTAATTTATCAGCCTAACCTTCCCTCAAATGTGTATCCAAGCATTTTGAAAAGGAAACAGGCATTCTTTATTAGTTTTCTGAATAGAATCCATTTGCAAGTAGGGTTGAAAAGCAGCTACTTGTAGCTCACATTAAAATGTATAATTCTCCCTTTGAGCGTATGAAACAGAATATTAAAATTCTATATCAGTCCAACACTGATTTGGATTAACCATGCAAATCAGTAGCCTCTAAACCAGCAGAATAATCTTTTAAATAACTCGGCATCATTAAGAAAACTAAGGGGTAAATTCCTGCCTGAACTTAGTGTTAAGAAAGATCTCTACTTCTCCTAAAATTAATGGATCATTTTTAATATTGTGAGTATTTTAAGTTAACTAGCCAGGTCTCCCATTTCATGTTAGTTGCTTGAAAAATCAAAAATAAACTTACAACCAACCTTGCGTAAGCTGTGTTTTGTGTAACTTTTAACACTGTCCTTTCTTATAAAAGGCAGGGCATGTATAATAAATATATACATGAATGCTATCATTTTAATCATTTTGTGGGTATCATAAAAGTGTGCCCTGGTAAGAGAGTTCTAGATATATACTGAATACAAAAAGATATTTCTGTTTCAGTAAATAACAATGACACTAAAAAACTCCAACTAATTTGTACTTTACATATTGCAAAGCACTTCCATACATAACTCAACAGGACCTCATAATTTCATAGTGACATACAGACGCTATATTTTTCCCATTTTATACATGAGGAAACTGACTCAAGGAAGTCAAATGGCTTGATGAAGGTCACAAGGTATATTTCCTTCCAAATTCTGGATTAGTTTCTTTTTCTTTTTCTTTTTTTAAAAAGATTTTATTTATTTATTCATGGGACACACACACACACACACACACACACACACACAGAGGCAGAGACACAGGCAGAGGGAGAAGCAGGCTCCATGCAGGGATCCCAACATGGGTCTCCTGGGTCTCCTGGGTCGTGGGTCTCCTGGGTCTCCAGGATCACGCCCCAGGCTGAAGCCAGCGCTAAATTGCTGAGCCACCAGGGCTGCCCAAATTCTGGATTATTTTCATTATAGAATGCTAGAAAGAAGGGGAATGTTAGGAGAAATCCCATGATAGTGACTAAAATGCCAAGATCAATGTAAATATTATAAAATATGAAAATTATTTGAAGCTCAATAAATTTTGTGCCCATTTGTAAGGCCACTAATCTGATGACTATTAATATGATATAGCACAGGGCAGCCCGGGTGGCTCAGTAGTTTAGCGCCATCTTCAGCCCAGGGCCTGATCCTGGAGACCCGGGATCGAGTCCCAAAGTCAGGCTCCATTCATGGAGCCTACTTCTCCCTCTGCCTGTGTCTCGCCTCTCTCTCTCTCTCTCTCTGTGTGTGTCTCTCATGAATAAATAAATAAAATCTTTTAAAAAATGATGTAGCACATATTTAGATTTCTATACCAGAAAAAATTTCCTTCAATAAATATGAAATAAAGACATTTTTTTTAGACAAGCAAAAATTGAGAGAATTCATTGGCAACAGGATAGCACTAAAAACAATCCTAAAAGGGAATTCTTCCACTTGAAGAAAAATGATTCTAGGCAGAAAGAAGGGATACAGGGAAGAATAAAGAACACTATAAAGAGTAATTCTGTAACTATGTATAAGCCAACATTAACTCTATAAAATGATACTAACAGTATATTGTAGAGTTTAAACTTATGTAAAATGTAATTTTATGACAAAAATAATGTGAAAGACATAAGAGGGTAAATGGAGTTAAAGTATTTAAGGTCCTAGCATTACTGGGAAAGTGGTAAAAGTAATAACTTTCATTAAATTAAGTTTCATTATACTAAGGCAAGAATGTATGTATAATTGCTAGGGCTATCACCAAAAGAATAGTAAAAATGTATAATTGGCAAGTTTATAACTAGTAAGTTACTAGAGGGAAAATAATGATATAAAAATTTAAAATAAGGGATGCCTGGTGGCTCAATGATTCAGCATCTGCCTTTGGCTCAGGGCATGATCTCAGAGTCCTGGGATAGAGTCCCACATCAAGTTCCCTGCAGGCAGCCTGCTTCTCCCTCTGCCTATGTCTTTGCCTCTCTCTCTGTGCCTCTCATGAATAAATAAATAAAATCTAAAAAAATAAAATAAAACAAAAGCAAGAAAGGAGAGACAAAGAGACAAAAAAATGGTATATATAGAAAACAAATCATAAGATGACAAATAAAAATATAAATATAGAAAAATTATATTAAATGTAAATGGACAACACTTTAATTACAAGACTATCAGACTGGGTGAAAAATTATATACTGCTCACAAAACAAACCTTAAGTATAAGAACACAGAGCAATTCATAGAAAGAGGTATACCATGCAAATAGTTATCAAAATATTGCTGGTGAAGCTATATTAGCATCAGACAAAATAGACTTAAAGGCAAGAACCACTACTAAGATTAAGGTGGTAGACTGATAAAGAAATCAAACCATGAGGAACTATAACAATTCTAAAATCCATTAACTGTTTGCGTGTGTGCATAAAGCAAAACTTGACAGAATTAAAAGAAAAATAGACAAATTCACAGTCATAATGAAAGACTTTAACATACCTCATTCAACAGCTGATAAAACAAGCAGACCAAAGCTTCAATAAGGATAGAGAAAATCTAAACACAATTACCAAAATTGACATAATTGACATATTAATATAAATGCATCCAACAAGAAAAGATTTCAGATTCTTTTCAAGGGCACATGGAACATTTTCCAAATTGCCAATACTTAGAATTAAGGAAACCTCAACAGACTTCAAGAATTGAAAACCTTATTTTTTATTCTTATTTTTTTAAAGATTTATTTATTTATTCAGAGAGAGAGAGAGGCAGAGATACAGGCAGAGGGAGAAGCAGACTCCATGCAGGAAGCCCAACGTGGGACTCGATCCAGGGTCCCCAGAATCACGCCCTAGGCTGCAGGTGGCGCTAAACTGCTGCGCCACCGGGGCCGCCCAAGGATTGGAAACTTTAGAGCATATTTTCTGACCACAGTGGAATTAAGCCAGATTTATTAATTAAATAATTAATTACAGATTATTAAATATTAAATTATTAAATAATTTATTAAATATTATTAACAGAGAGAAAAAAACCCTACAAGATCACAAACTACTTTAAAATTCAAGAATATCCATCTAAATAATTCATAGTTGAAATAAATTCCAACAAAATTTAAAAAACTTAAAACTGAATATTAATAGAAGTATGAAATATCAATACTCGTAGCTAAAAACAAATGATTTTAGCAAAACTAAAATATTAAATGTATACATAAGTAAAGAAAAAAAGCTTAACATCCAGGATCTAAGTCAGCTTGGAAGCTAGAGAATGAATAGCAAATCAAACCAAATAAAGCTTAGGGAAAGAAATTTTTGAGAAGTAGGAATTAATGAAGTTCATTAGTTCATGAACTAATGAAGACACACAATAAAAATAAAAAACAGAACTCCAGTGAGACTGATTAAGAAAACAAGAAGAAAAAAATACAGCAAACAAGAAGAAAAAAATACAGATAAACAATAACAGGAATGGAAAAGCATACAACCCTATAGACTCCACATTTATTAGAAAGTATTAAGATGATATAATAAATGTTTTTCCCTAGTAAATTTCAAAAACAGAATGAAATGAACAGTCTTTAAAACATGTAAATTACCAAAATGATACAAGAAATAATATAAAATGTGAACAGTCCTTTATCTATTAATACAAATAATAAAGTAATAAAGTAATAAACAAATAAAGAATAAAGTAATAAATAATTTTTAAAACCTTTAAAATAATAACTTAAAATAATAATTAAAATATTAAATAATTAAAATAATAATTTAAAAAAACTTTTTTAAAACTCCCCACAAAAAAATTTCAGGGCCAGATGGTTTTACTGGTAAATCTTTCAAACATTTTAGGAATAAAGAATACTAATATCATTCAATTTTTTCATTTTAACAAGTCAACACAACTTTGATATAAAGTATAACAAGAATAATACAGATACACGGCGGGACCCGGCGGGACCCGGAGCAGCTCGGAGGGGCTCGGGGGTGGCTCCGCGGAGGGGGCTGCGCGGCCCCGGGAGGAGCTCGGAGGGGCTCGGGCAGAGGAAGAGGCTCCGTGCGGAGGGGGCTGCGCGGTTCCAGGAGCAGCTCGGAGGGGCTCCGGCGGCAGCTCCGCGGAGGGGGCTGCGCGGCCCGGGAGCGCGAATCCAACAGCGCAGGCTCCGGAGCACAGGGCGCCGGGACACAGCCCAGGATCCCGCCTCCCCCGGGACAGGCAGAGGCCGGGAGGGCCCAGGACAGCGAGGACGCTCCTGCCCCAGCTGAGCACATCAGCGGCCCCGCCCCGGAGCCTCCAGGCCCTGCAGACGGAGTTCCTGCCGGAGCTGAATCCAGGTTTCCAGAGCTGCCCCGCCACTGGGGCTGTTCCTCCTGCGGCCTCACGGGGTAAACAACCCCCACTGAGCCCTGCACCAGGCAGGGGCACAGCAGCTCCCCCAACTGCTAACACCTGAAAATCAGCACAACAGGCCCCTCCCCCAGAAGACCAGCTAGACGGACAACTTCCAGGAGAAGCCAAGGGACTTAAAGTACACAGAATCAGAAGATACTCCCTTGTGGTTCTTTTTTTTTGTTTTGTTTTGTTTTGTTTTGCTTTTTGATTTGTTTCCTTCCCCCCACCCCCACTTTTTTTTTCTCCTTTCTTTTTCTCTTTTTCTTCTTTTTTTTTTTCTTTCGTTTTTTTTTTCTCTTCCCTTTTTTTTCTCTTTCTCTTTTCTTTCCTTCTTTCTCTCCTCT
Organism: Canis lupus familiaris; assembly: GCF_011100685.1. Taxonomy (NCBI): domain Eukaryota; kingdom Metazoa; phylum Chordata; class Mammalia; order Carnivora; family Canidae; genus Canis; species Canis lupus. The sequence goes on along the minus strand of NC_049244.1, from coordinate 28,850,125 downwards.
CTTTTTCTCTTTTTCCCAATACAACTTGCTTTTGGCCACTCTGCACTGAGCAAAATGACTAGAAGGAAAACCTCACCTCAAAAGAAAGAATCAGAAACAGTCCTCTCTCCCACAGAGTTACAAAATCTGGATTACAATTCAATGTCAGAAAGCCAATTCAGAAGCACTATTATACAGCTACTGGTGGCTCTAGAAAAAAGTATAAAGGACTCAAGAGACTTCATGACTGCAGAATTTAGAGCTAATCAGGCAGAAATTAAAAATCAATTGAATGAGATGCAATCCAAACTAGAAGTCCTAATGATGAGGGTTAACGAGGTGGAAGAATGAGTGAGTGACATAGAAGACAAGTTGATAGCAAAGAGGGAAACTGAGGAAAAAAGAGACAAACAATTAAAAGACCATGAAGATAGATTAAGGGAAATAAACGACAGCCTGAGAAAGAAAAACCTACGTTTAATTGGGGTTCCCGAGGGCGCCGAAAGGGACAGAGGGCCAGAATATGTATTTGAACAAATTCTAGCTGAAAACTTTCCTAATCTGGGAAGGGAAACAGGCATTCAGATCCAGGAAATAGAGAGATCCCCCCCTAAAATCAATAAAAACCGTTCAACACCTCGACATTTAATAGTGAAGCTTGCAAATTCCAAAGATAAAGAGAAGATCCTTAAAGCAGCAAGAGACAAGAAATCCCTGACTTTTATGGGGAGGAGTATTAGGGTAACAGCAGACCTCTCCACAGAGACCTGGCAGGCCAGAAAGGGCTGGCAGGATATATTCAGGGTCCTAAATGAAAAGAACATGCAACCAAGAATACTTTATCCAGCAAGGCTCTCATTCAAAATGGAAGGAGAGATAAAGAGCTTCCAAGACAGGCAGCAACTAAAAGAATATGTGACCTCCAAACCAGCTCTGCAAGAAATTTTAAGGGGGACTCTTAAAATTCCCCTTTAAGAAGAAGTTCAGTGGAACAGTCCACAAAAACAAGGACTGAATAGATATCATGATGACACTAAACTCATATCTCTCAATAGTAACTCTGAATGTGAACGGGCTTAATGACCCCATCAAAAGGCGCAGGGTTTCAGACTGGATAAAAAAGCAGGACCCATCTATTTGCTGTCTACAAGAGACTCATTTTAGACAGAAGGACACCTACAGCCTGAAAATAAAAGGTTGGAGAACCATTTACCATTCGAATGGTCCTCAAAAGAAAGCAGGGGTAGCCATCCTTATATCAGATAAACTAAAATTTACCCCAAAGACTGTAGTGAGAGATGAAGAGGGACACTATATCATACTTAAAGGATCTATTCAACAAGAGGACTTAACAATCCTCAATATATATGCCCCGAATGTGGGAGCTGCCAAATATATAAATCAATTATTAACCAAAGTGAAGAAATACTTAGATAATAATACACTTATACTTGGTGACTTCAATCTAGCTCTTTCTATACTCGATAGGTCTTCTAAGCACAACATCTCCAAAGAAACGAGAGCTTTAAATGATACACTGGACCAGATGGATTTCACAGATATCTACAGAACTTTACATCCAAACTCAACTGAATACACATTCTTCTCAAGCGCACATGGAACTTTCTCCAGAATAGACCACATATTGGGTCACAAATCGGGTCTGAACCGATACCAAAAGATTGGGATTGTCCCCTGCATATTCTCAGACCATAATGCCTTGAAATTAGAACTAAATCACAACAAGAAGTTTGGAAGGACCTCAAACACGTGGAGGTTAAGGACCATCCTGTAAAAGATAAAAGGGTCAACCAGGAAATTAAGGAAGAATTAAAAAGATTCATGGAAACTAATGAGAATGAAGATACAACCGTTCAAAATCTTTGGGATGCAGCAAAAGCAGTCCTAAGGGGGGAATACATCGCAATACAAGCATCCATTCAAAAACTGGAAAGAACTCAAATACAAAAGCTAACCTTACACATAAAGGAGCTAGAGAAAAAACAGCAAATAGATCCTACACCCAAGAGAAGAAGGGAGTTAATAAAGATTCGAGCAGAACTCAACGAATTCGAGACCAGAAGAACTGTGGAACAGATCAACAGAACCAGGAGTTGGTTCTTTGAAAGAATTAATAAGATAGATAAACCATTAGCCAGCCTTATTAAAAAGAAGAGAGAGAAGACTCAAATTAATAAAATCATGAATGAGAAAGGAGAGATCACTACCAACACCAAGGAAATACAAACGATTTTAAAAACATATTATGAACAGCTATACGCCAATAAATTAGGCAATCTAGAAGAAATGGACGCATTCCTGGAAAGCCACAAACTACCAAAACTGGAACAGGAAGAAATAGAAAACCTGAACAGGCCAATAACCAGGGAGGAAATTGAAGCAGTCATCAAAAACCTCCCAAGACACAAGAGTCCAGGGCCAGATGGCTTCCCAGGGGAATTTTATCAAACGTTTAAAGAAGAAACCATACCTATCCTCCTAAAGCTGTTTGGAAAGATAGAAAGAGATGGAGGACTTCCAAATTCGTTCTATGAGGCCAGCATCACCTTAATTCCAAAACCAGACAAAGACCCCACCAAAAAGGAGAATTACAGACCAATATCCCTGATGAACATGGATGCAAAAATTCTCAACAAGATACTGGCCAATAGGATCCAACAGTACATTAAGAAAATTATTCACCATGACCAAGTAGGATTTATCCCTGGGACACAAGGCTGGTTCAACACCCGTAAAACAATCAATGTGATTCATCATATCAGCAAGAGAAAAACCAAGAACCATATGATCCTCTCATTGGATGCAGAGAAAGCATTTGACAAAATACAGCATCCATTCCTGATCAAAACTCTTCAGAATGTAGGGATAGAGGGAACATTCCTCGACATCTTAAAAGCCATCTATGAAAAGCCCACAGCAAATATCATTCTCAATGGGGAAGCACTGGGAGCCTTTCCCCTAGATCAGGAACAAGACAGGGATGTCCACTCTCACCACTGCTGTTCAACATAGTACTGGAAGTCCTAGCCTCAGCAATCAGACAACAAAAAGACATTAAAGGCATTCAAATTGGCAAAGAAGAAGTCAAACTCTCCCTCTTCGCCGATGACATGATACTCTACATAGAAAACCCAAAAGTCTCCACCCCAAGATTGCTAGAACTCATACAGCAATTCGGTAGCGTGGCAGGATACAAAATCAATGCCCAGAAGTCAGTGGCATTTCTATACACTAACAAGGAGACTGAAGAAAGAGAAATTAAGGAGTCAATCCCATTTACAATTGCACCCAAAAGCATAAGATACCTAGGAATAAACCTAACCAAAGATGTAAAGGATCTATACCCTCAAAACTGTAGAACACTTCTGAAAGAAATTGAGGAAGACACAAAAAGATGGAAAAATATTCCATACTCATGGATTGGCAGAATTAATATTGTGAAAATGTCAATGTTACCCAGGGCAATATACACGTTTAATGCAATCCCTATCAAAATACCATGGACTTTCTTCAGAGAGTTAGAACAAATTATTTTAAGATTTGTGTGGAATCAGAAAAGACCCCGAATAGCCAGGGGAATTTTAAAAAAGAAAACCATATCTGGGGGCATCACAATGCCAGATTTCAGGTTGTACTACAAAGCGGTGGTCATCGAGACAGTGTGGTACTGGCACAAAAACAGACACATAGATCAGTGGAACAGAATAGAGAATCCAGAAGTGGACCCTGAACTTTATGGGCAACTAATATTCGATAAAGGAGGAAAGACTATCCATTGGAAGAAAGACAGTCTCTTCAATAAATGGTGCTGGGAAAATTGGACATCCACATGCAGAAGAATGAAACTAGACCACTCTCTTTCACCATACACAAAGATAAACTCAAAATGGATGAAAGATCTAAATGTGAGACAAGATTCCATCAAAATCCTAGAGAAGAACACAGGCAACACCCTTTTTGAACTCGGCCATAGTAACTTCTTGCAAGATACATCCACGAAGGCAAAAGAAACAAAAGCAAAAATGAACTATTGGGACTTCATCAAGATAAGAAGCTTTTGCACAGCAAAGGACACAGTCAACAAAACTCAAAGACAACCTACAGAATGGGAGAAGGTATTTGCAAATGACATATCAGATAAAGGGCTAGTTTCCAAGATCTATAAAGAACTTATTAAACTCAACACCAAAGAAACAAACAATCCAATCATGAAATGGGCAAAAGACATGAACAGAAATTTCACAGAGGAAGACATAGACATGGCCAACATGCATATGAGAAAATGCTCTGCATCACTTGCCATCAGGGAAATACAAATCAAAACCACAATGAGATACCACCTCACACCAGTGAGAATGGGGAAAATTAACAAGACAGGAAACAACAAATGTTGGAGAGGATGCGGAGAAAAGGGAACCCTCATACACTGTTGGTGGGAATGTGAACTGGTACAGCCACTCTGGAAAACTGTGTGGAGGTTCCTCAAACAGTTAAAAATATACCTGCCCTACGACCCAGCAATTGCACTGTTGGGGATTTACCCCAAAGATACAGATGCAATGAAACGCCGGGACACCTGCACCCCGATGTTTATAGCAGCAATGGCCACGATAGCCAAACTGTGGAAGGAGCCTCGGTGTCCAACGAAAGATGAATGGATAAAGAAGATGTGGTTTATGTATACAATGGAATATTACTCAGCTATTAGAAATGACAAATACCCACCATTTGCTTCAACGTGGATGGAACTGGAGGGTATTATGCTGATTGAAGTAAGTCAGTCGGAGAAGGACAAACATTATATGTTCTCATTCATTTGGGGAATATAAATAATAGTGAAAGGGAATATAAGGGAAGGGAGAAGAAATGTGTGGGAAATATCAGAAAGGGAGACAGAACGTAAAGACTGCTAACTCTGGGAAACAAACTAGGGGTGGTGGAAGGGGAGGAGGGCGGGGGGTGGGAGTGAATGGGTGACGGGCACTGGGGGTTATTCTGTATGTTAGTAAATTGAACACCAATAAACAATAGATTCCTTGCAAAAAAATAAAAAATAAAAATAAAATAAAATAAAATAAATCTGAAAAGTAAAAAAAAAAAAAGAATAATACAGATAAAGAAAATTATACACAATTTTTTATGATTATAGATTCAAAAATTCCAAATACACACACATATATGCATATTATAAATAGAATATAATGATATGTTAAAAAGATAATATATCACAACTGAGTGGATTTTTTTTTGTTTTTGTTTTTGTTTTTTTTAACTGAGTGGATTTTATTTCAAAAGTACAAGGTTGACTTAATATTTGAAAATCAATCAATGGCATATATCTCGTTATAGATGAAAAGAGAAAAATTATATACAGACACAAAAAAGGGCAGTGGGTAAAATTCAAAACCCATTTGTGCTTTTAAAAAGAAGAAAACTTTTAGTACACTGGGAATAGAAGGTAACTTCTTCAAGTAATTTTTTAGAGTTATAAAAATATAATAAGTATTATGCTTATTGGTGACATATTGAAAGTATATGCTTTTATTTTGTAATTGAGAATATTATAAGTATGTCTATTATCACCACTTCTATTCAATGTTGTAATGAAGGTGCTATTCAGAATAAGGCCAGAAAAAGTAAAAAAATAAAATAAAATAAATATATATATTTATACATATAAAGAATACACATATCAAGATTAGAAAAAAATATATTAAACTGTCATTAAGCATTTCTACATGGTTATGTACATAAAAGGTCATTTCAATAAGCCTGTGACAAACATTTAAAAGATGAAATACAAAAAAAATAAATAAATAAAAGATGAAATACAAAATGTCACTATACTAACATCACACAATGTCAAATCCACAGGAATAAATCCAACGAAAGATGTGAAAGGCCCTATACTGCAGACCACAATACATCACTAAGAGAAATTAAAGATCACCTAATAAAGAGAGTGGGGGTGGAGAGCGAGAGATCCATATACATGGACTGAAGGAGTCAATGTCATGAAGATGACAGTTTTTCCCAGAATGAACTATAGACTCAATGCAATATCAATCAAAATCCTAGCAGACTTTCTGTGGGAATTGATAAGCTAATTCTAAAAGTTATGTAGAACTGCAAAGGGACAAAGCTCGCCACAGTAGTTAAAGAAGAACAAATTTGGAGGTCTTGTATCACCACATAGTAAGATTCATTATAAAGTTTCATTACTGGGGACACCTGGGTGGCTCAGCGGTTGAGCATCTGCCTTTGGCTCAGAGTGTGATTCTGTGGTCCTGGGATCGAGTCCCACATTGGGCTCCCTCCATGGAGCCTGTTCCTCCCTCTACCTACATCTCTGCCTCTCTGTGTGTCTCATGAATAAATAAATAAAAATCTAAAAATAAATAAAGTTGCATTACTTATGAAAACATGATATTAACAAAGAAGAAAAAATAGACCAATGGAACAAAATACAGGGCTCAAAACCAGATCCACACATATTCAATCATTTGATTAATGCAAAGACAAAAAAAATCTTATTAACAAATTATGCTGGGTTAACTGAATACCTATATGGAAAATAACATGTGGACTCCTACCTCACACCACACATATGCACAAAAATCACCCATTTTTCAACTATGGAAAATAACATAAAGCTTTTAAAAGAAAACAGGAGAATATCTTCCTGATCTTGGGGTAGGCAAAGACTTCCTAAACAAAATGTAAAGAGCACTAACAATAAAGCTATGGACTGACAGAATGAACTCCATTAAAATTATGAACTTTGATTCGTGAAAACACAGTACTAAGAGTGAAAAGGAAGATACAGAGTGGGAGAAGGAAGATATTGGCAATTCAAATGTCCATCAAAGACTGGTATCCAGAATATGTAAAAAATTAATTAATTAATTAAAACTCTTACCAATCATTAAGAAAAAGGAGAGAATCCAATTGAAAAATGGACAAAAGGCTTGAAGAGATACTAAATGGCCCCAAATCATGAGGTGCTTGACAGTATTGGTCATCAGAGAAATGCAAATTAAAACCACAGTCCAGTACCACTATATAACTCATAAGAATGGTGAAAATGAAAAAGACACTGTCAAGTCAGTACTTGTTATACTATGAAAAAAGTTTTCTTAACAAAAAGAGGGGAGGGTTACATATTAATAGTAAAATATAATCATCAGGCTTAACCAAACATTTTTATTTGTGTGGATATATGTAAAATATTTGCGTGCTATAAACTGCCTCAATATACTTACTTACTTTCCCCAAAGAAGGGTCTAATTTGAACCCTGAGAATGTTTAAAATAGTAGAGCTACAGGGTCTACCATGATTTGCTAATTCTAAACTCTCATTTATCAGTGAAAAAACCAAAGCTCAAGGAAAGGAAGTAATTTGCCCAGAAATGTGCCATGTTAGATCACTTGTTTGGTATTGGTATTGTTCTCATTTAATATTTCTTAAAAATGCTTTCTAAAAAATTTACATTGATAACACCCTGCTGCATAACCTAATGTATGTGCAATAATCTGAACACTGAAAAAAGGAATGAAACACAGGTCCAAGGAGTAGAAGGCTATCAATCCCTCAGCACCCACACACTCTCTTCTGAGGATTTAATTCAGCTTCTATGGACTTAGTCTTCTTCAGGGCTTGGGTTAAAAGCAAAACAAACAAACAAAACACACACACACACACACACACACACACAAACAACAACAACAACAACAACAACAAAGCAAAACAAAGCCAGACAATCCTTCCTGGCTCTGACAGGTTGGAAGTGTTGGAAGAGAGCAATAATTCCTGACACGGGACATTATGAGCTGTCTTGGGGGCAGACTATTATATATCTCCACCAATAATACAAATGATAACAATAATAATGATAATAAGGAAAATACTAGCTGAAATTTTAATGGTGTTTACTATAAGCTGGGCCCTATTCCAAATTCCTTACATATATTACATACTCATTTAATCATTCTCATAACAATCTTAATGAAGTAGACACTATTATTATTCCCATTCTTCAGATGATGAAATAATTAAGATTAGGTCAGTTGTTAAAGGTTCCATATAGAGTAGCTGGTAGAGCTGGGATTGCAACACAGGTTGTCTGGTTCTAGAGACATAAACTTTATGCCATCCTGCCTCTCAGTGCTGTATCAATCAGAGCATTTCTGATCATTAAGGACTCTTGAATTGGAAATTCTGGCTAACCCTGATAGAAGACCTTCAAGCAGGGGCTGACTTCCCAAGCTTACTTTGGGTCCTATCTAGAACCATAAGCCACCTTCAGGGATCTCTGGGGCCTGAGATAAGCCATGCAGGGCATTAGACTATGGCAAATATAGGGCACACAAACAATGAGACCCTCTGTGGCAAAAGGAAAGGAAGGCTGGCAAGTTTGGCCTTTGTTTTTCTGTTGCTTGGCAGGGAAAGGGGGTTAGTGTCTATTAGGTACAATTAGTTGATCATGAAGTCAAATCCTGCTTTTACTGAGACATAACTCTATTGAAGCCACAGTTGATGGATGTATTGCAGTTATAAAAAGATGTGGAATTATCTGGCTGAAGGACATAGAACAATTAGACATAGAGGCTATATCAGTACTCAATTAATTTTGATACAAGACTATTCTCTTCTTTGGAAATCCTCTTAGCTACCCTAAAGGCATACTGCTATTTGCCTGTCTCATTTTGATCTAGGAAGATTTACTTGCACTTGAGCACATGGAAAAGACTTCATTTATCAGCCAGTAATTTGTAGAAAGGGACCTGCTCTGGTCCCTGTGCACCTGCCTGGAATGGGTATAACTTGATTACAGACACCATCATGGCATTTCAGGTAAAATATTTTTTATTATCCTGTTACAAGTTAAAATCGACTTATTATATAGTTTTATTCTAGTTAACTACATATCTGTGTACCTATGGTTTTAATTTTTTTCCAATTTCCAACCAAACATTTCTATATAAGAATAATTATATAAACTTGAACTCATAAATTCCATCCATTTTGAAGATTTTTCTCTTACTTGACTCCCAGGTCTTAAATCTGGCAATGTGAAAGTGAGGAGGTACTTGGGGGGAAAGAAGGGGGCAAGTTGAAAAAACAAAAAAAACAAAAACAAGTGAGACATGCATTTTACTTAGCAGTCTATGATTCGCATTCCTTTCTTTTTTCCAAAATACAGCCAACTGTGAAGAAGTAAGGAAATAAATTCCTAAGTGAGGGAATTTAGCAGGGAAAAGGAAGGCTGGGATCAGGTGCATGTGAAGCAAATTACACCTGAACTGTATAAACTTGCCATCTGTCCACACTGACCAGAACTACCCAAATGATTTCTGAAGCACATGTTGATAATGAATTGCAAATGTAATTCAGACTTTGTCTTGTCTCAAGGTAACTAAATTTACCCTTTGAAATCTGCCCAGACTGCAAAGAGAAACCTAACCTATAGCAATGCATGACTCCAGTGGGTTGGGGCAGCTTTTCTTATCTTCTAGATAATATTTTTATTTTATGTAATTGAGGATCATCCTAATATCCATCTAGAAGAGAGTACACATAACTTAAGCAATTGAATAAATAGAGACTAATAGAAATTTAATAAAAGAATAGTGAGTTTTGCTTTAGTGTGTGGTAACATAAATAAAAGTCTGTACTGAAGTGGAGTTGAGTATCAGTATAAACTTTGTCTAAATATAATGAAAGACACTGGATGGCTTGAACTAATACTTCAGGAACAATATTATACAGCAACCATTTTATAAGGGCCTGTCATGTCCCAGAACCTCTACCAGTTCTCCTTGAGCTTTAATAGGCATACAAATCACCCAGGGATATTATTAGCATTTTTATTCTGAATATTTGGGGAAAAGTGGCAGCTACATCAGAAACATAGTTTCTGGATCTTTCTTAAATTTCCATATAAAACAGAGCAGCTAGATAGCAAAACCAAAAACCATGGCCAACACTTTCAACAAAGTTAGGTAGCAAGGTGTCCCTGCAAACCTCAAAGTATAAGGAAGTGAAGACAAACCACAGTTGCCATGCAGCCTGCCCAGCATCAACATCACCATTTCAAAGCAAAGGGAATCAATGGAATGATGAAGGACCACAAAAAGATAGTAACTTCAAAATAGTCAAAAAGCATTTACTGAAAAGCACAGTGGGCCCGTCTAAAAACAGCAGTTGAAACTGTCATAGGATCTGCTCAATCCAAAAGCTGCTTGAATGCAAGAAAATCCCAGGGTAAGGCCTAAAGGGTCTAGAGCAGTACTCAGGACTATCCAGTGGAATTCTGCAATGTCGGAAATGTTCTATATTTCTATATACAATAACCAGTAGGCCACTGAGCACTTGAAATGTGGATAATGTGTCTGAGGAACTGAATTTTCAAAAGAATATTTAAAAGCAAAGGTGAATGCATTCTTTCCACCATATCATCCCAATATAATATCATGTTTGGGGGAAGACCCATAACATTTTAGAAACAAAGTTTGGGTGAACTTTGTCCTGTTCATACCAGTCTTTCTTTCTTCTTCTTTTTTTTTAATTTTATTCCATTTTTCTTTAAATTTGTATTTTTTTTAAAGACTCTATTTATTTAGTTATGAGAGACATAGAGAGAGAGAGGCAGAGACACAGGCAGAGGGAGAAGCAGGCTCCATGCAGGGAGCCCGACGTGGGACTCTACCCCAAGACTCCAGGATCACACCCTGGGCAGGAAGGCAGGGGCTAAACCGCTGAGCCACCCAGGGATCCCCATACCAGTCTTTCTAATTACTTTATTTCACTATTGAGTACAATGTTTGAGAGAAGATCATTGGTTCTCCCTCCCCTGTGGTGGTTCCATACCCTCCACAACATAAGAATTTGGCCAGTGGGAGAACTGAAGATGGGAGCAACACCAATGGAAGAAAAGAGAACAGGGAGATCACAGTGTGGCTGAGGAGAAAATAAAAGGGAAAGGGTTTGTTTTCTTGCATCTTTAGCTACTCCTGGGGTCACAATCACAGATTCCATATAAACTATAAGGTTTGGGAAATGAACATGGACAGTGTTCAAAGTTGGAAGGAAAAGGTAAGTTATCAATAGAAACAATGGTCAAAGTATCCTTCCACAGTGAAGTGTTATTCACTCAGCTACTCCATAATGGCTGGATGTGGCAACAACCTGTACTGCTTCACACTTCGGTTGAATGGCTGTGCTCCAACTGCTTTAATCATCTCTGATAGTTTCCATGGGTTCTTTTAGGATGGGCAGAGTATCAGAAGTAGTAGAAGGTATAAACTTAATAGAAGGCCTGCCTATCTTCCTTCTTTAGTCTCCCCCAACTTCTCCCTGTCCCAGTCTGTTGTCTTTCCACTGTTTAACAGAGGGAAAATAAATAAATAAAAAATCTCTAATTCCAACAATAAGGCCTTGGAGAGAATAGTTCCAAAATGGCATCTTGAGGAGCTCAGCAGACATGCTCCCTAGCAAAACAACTATAATTGGTGAAAATTACCGAAACCCCCAACAATTTAAAGTCACTGAAAATTGTCTTGAGGACATAAGGTAAATGAAGAAACATTTATATAAGAAAATCTACTAATTCTCAGTAAAAACATGAGTTTGTGGCACTTAGGCACTCCTCTAGGTCAATGTGACAAAAATCTCACTCTGAGCAAGTGTGGCCAATATGATGGGGTTCTCCCTTTATTCAGAACCTGTCATGGGCTTGGATATCTCTCCAGGAAGGGCGGGCTTCCAGCATCTCTCATCTCCTCAGCTCTGTATTATAGAGATTCAATTTCACATAATTGCAACCAACATGTTAAGAGTTCCTTTCCTCTATCTAGTCCCTATTGGTAGAATGGAAACTCCATCTCAGGGACAGCAGGCAGACAATAGTGGGGCCCTGATCACTGATCACCTTTGACCCAGCTTTCTCACAGGTTGGAGGTTCCATGCTAGGAGACACAAACTAGGAAGAGAGGCTACTGCCCCTGGTTGGTACCCTGCTCATGAGCAGGACTGTCACTCTAAGTTGGCCATGTCCCTGCCTCCAGCTCCTGACCAGTGCTCAGAGATTTTGCCCAGGGCTAAGGCAGGCTATAACAAAGATGCTAATTTGATTTGGAGTCTCTCCCCAAAGAGACTAATTTGATTTGGAAAGGAGCATAGGAAATTCAAGCCTAAACTCCAGCTCTCAGAAACAGTGAAGATTTTGCTGGCAAGCAATTAGAGGAGATTGGTAGCTCCATGAGTACAATAAGCTAAACCATAGGCTAGCAACATTATCAGAAAAATCAGGGAAAGAGACAGCAAAGAGTAGCCAAATTTTAAACCTTAAGGACTGGCCTCAAAAACTACATTTGCAAAGAGGCTCAAACTTAATTGAAAGAGATTGGAGAGCAATGCATGCCTTAAGGTATTGTTGAAAATAATAAAGTAATGAGCTGGCAATTAGTAAAAGCTAACAAGTGGGTATAATACCAGCAGAACCAGCTCAACAGAGAGAACAGGGAAAGGGACAGACAACCTTCCTAAAACCATTATCATCCCAAGGCTAACTGTGCATGTGCCCAAGACTATTCTCTTAGGATCAACACTGGAGGTTTCACACTAAAAGGGAAATAGGTTTCACTAGAATAGTCAGGCATGTCATTAAATGAATAAAGAAACAAATAATAGCAAGCCCCAGAGAGGTGGGAGGAGTAGTAAGAAAATAGTGTTTAGAGTTGATAAAATATATTGTCTAAAATGTCCAGCTTTTACCAATTATGAGATAAAGAAACAGGAAAATACCTATTCACAGTGGGGAATGACACAAAACAGAAACTACCTGAGAGGTCTCAGATGTCAGTTTTAACAGACAAAGACTTCCAAGCATCCTTATAAATAAGTTTAAAGAACTAAAAGAAAAAATGTTTAAATAAGTAAGTATGACATAAATGCACATCAAATAGAGAATATCAAGAAAAATATAGACATTATTTTAGAAGCACCAAACAGAAATTCTAGAGTTGAAAAATACAGTAACTGAAATTAAAAATTCACCAAGACTTTAACTAGCAAAAGACTCAATGAACTTGAAGCTAGATTGACAAATATTATACAATCTAAAAAACCGAGAGAAAAAATGAAGAATGACATTTAGAGAAATGTCGGAGACCAGGAAGCACAGTAACATGTGTATAATGGGAGTACCAAAAGGCAAGGAGACAGAGAAAAGAGAAGAAAAAAATACTCAAAGAAACAATAGTTGAAAACTTTTCAAATTTGATGAAATACATTAATCTACATGTCCAAGAAGCTCTGCTCTGGGTAGGATAAATTCAAAACCACACCCAGATACATTGTGCCCTAAAAATGCTTAAAGACAAAAACAAAGAAAACCTTCAAATAAAAATTAAACAATGTTTAATAAACATTATTGGTTGAAAACTTATTGTGTACAAGTATGGAATACTATGCAAACATTTAAATAAGTAGCTATATTTTGTTAATGCAGTATAATATTTCCTTTGCAAGTGAAAAAATCAGGTTGTAATATATATATATATATATATAGTATGCCTTTTTTATAGTAACACATTTATATAGATATATAAAGCACATTACCTGTCAATCACAGAGCACTCCATAGACAGTAGCAATTCTGATTCTGTTGCTGCAGTTGTATTGTGACCTTCATAATACTAACCAGACTAGATATTGTCTCAGATTTTGTATCAGTCATTTCATTCTAGTCTTGAGAAAATATATTAACACCCAAATCTACTGCACTTGACTGAGATGTTTTCCTACCTCAGCTTCTGTTTAGTGAAAATAAACAACAATGACACCAGTTCTCACTGCCTAAGAAGGCATACCCTGCCCAACAGCTTAGTTGTAGATCCACACAAGAATTTCTCAGACCATGGGAAGGGGAAAGAAATGGGCTCTCTCACTCCAGAGCTTCCTTCACCAATATGGGGCTGTTGGCTGCCAGCTACTTGTAGGTCTCACATTAGCTACAAAAACTGCTGCCAAATGACCTGTATTTCTCTTTCCTAAATCTTTCACTTGGAAAATAGGCTTGTTTTCCACCTTGCTCCCTTTCCCTGTCCAGGAAATGATCTCTTGTGAGAATAATTTCTTAGTTCTGGGAGGTCAGGTGGGTGCTAGTTCCTCTCTGTTTTTTTTTTTTTTTCCTACCTATAGCTAAACCTTGTCTGACATTCCGCCCAACATCACTAAAGTCTGACTCCAGTGTTGAGTGTGAACTAGACTCCTACATTGTTCCTTATGTAACCAACCCTTGAACCAGATCTCAGGATTTTGCAAATCCTGAGAGCTTCACAGTATACTGATACCCCTTCTTTTCCCTTTCCCTTCACTTAAATCACCCAAAGAATATAGGACCACAAGATCAAAGAACCATCTGGTTGACCTCTCACAACAAGATAGATAAGACCAATAATGAAATATTCTGTTTCTTTTCTGTTTAAATAGCAGCATTATTCTAATAGTATTGTCCTTTGTTTGTTTCTCCTACCAAAATAATAAATTCTAACCATTCATAATTTAAATCAATTTAAAGAGCCGGCCTAGGAACCTAATTCATACATTATATTTTTCTTTTGAGGGAAAAAGTGTTTAGCAATTGCTTATATAAATCAGCAGTATTCAAAGTATTGTCCTTAATGAACCTAATTATCCTAACTTTCCGAATAAGTGTTTATAAACTTTTGGAACTTAAGCTACTTTTAAGAGAGGGATTTATCTGTACTTTATTGCTATAAATAAATGAATCCCAAAAGGTTTAACAGATTGCAGAAAGAGAATAAGGTTACAATTGGCAAACATAAACAGATGAAATATAATTAGTATTATACCAATTCTTCATTAAGTGTTAGAAATATAATATGTACAGCTATTAGTGCTAAAACAAAACACCTGTCAATTATTCACAAGTGTTTCCAATTGTAAGAAAATATTCCACAGTAAACAGATGCAACACACTGAGATTCAGAAAAAAAATTCTCAACCCCAGTCAATCTAATTTTTCTAAAAGTGTCTCCCAAAGATTACTCATCACACTTAAGTATCTGCCACTATAATTAATAGTTCTCTGTTATTCTTTCCACTTTAGGTTCAGCAATAGAAATTTCATTACTAGATAAGCCCGTTTTGATTCAGATACAACCAAAGGTAATTACTACATTCATAATAAGGTGGTTATTTGAGGTCAGGACAATGATAAATCCTTAGCTTATACTTGCTGAACAGTTAATAATCTCTGCAAGGAGAGCTCACCTAATGCTCACACAAAATATATTAAAGTTCTCCTGCATTTTTATATTTGGGAGGTTTTAGATTTCTTAAGTTTTGCCTGAGTCAGATATTATTTTTATAAACCTAAAACATTACAGCAATACTATTCTTATTATTCTGTTATTTCTATAATTCTGATATTCCTGATAATTCCTATATTCTTTATGACAGTCCTATAATTCCCATATTATAAATATTGCTGTAATTTTTTATGCAATACTAGCAGCAGCTTTTTTTTTAAAAAAAGGACTATGATAGACACAACTGAGACAAAAAGATCATATACTTTACTCCTCTGTTTGTGGGTATTGGTCCCCAAGTTTCTGAGGAGACACGTCTGATTTGGCAAGCAGATGTAGATACCTGCTCAAAAAAGCCAACTTTATTCCTACATGTAATTCCAAAGGCTTAACAGTGGGCTTCATAAATTAATTTATTCTTAATTCAAATGATATGATGTAAACATCTTTCTGGCCTAGCATGTAATTTTAATCATGAATAAATTATATATTTTAATCTATTTTTTTTATTTTCGGAAGATATTTATTTATTTATTTATTTATTTATTTATTTATTTATTTATGAGAGAGAGAGAGAGAGCGCGCCAGGGGGTAGGGCAGAGGGAAAGGGATTAGCAGACTCCCAGCTGAGCAGGAAGCCCAATGCAGAGCCCCATCCCAGGATCCTGGGATCCTGACCTGAGCTGAAGGCAGATGCGTAACCTGAAGGAGCCACCCAAGCACCCCTAAATCTTTTTTTTTAAGATTTTATTTATTTATTCATGAGAGATACAGAGATAGAGGCAGAGATGCAGGCAGAGGGAGAAGCAAGCTCCATGCAAGGAGCCCAATGTGGGACTTGATCTGGGGACTGCGGGATCATGCCCTGAACCAAAGGCAGACGCTCAACCACTGAGCCACCCAGGCATCCCACCCCTAATCTATTTTTAAATGTCCATAATAATAAAAAAATTAAGTATACAAAGAAATATAAATATGTAACTCAAATCCAATCCAAAGCCCAAGAGTGATCTCAAACTGAAGAAAGCACTCTAAAAGGAGCAAGAAGACTTTTCTATGGGGGCAGGAATGCTATTATTTTTTATTTTTATACCCTAAGGGCTATTACACAGTCATAGGCAAATAGTAGATGCTCAATAAGGCAAAATTTAAAGAAACTCATTCCCCCAAACATACCATTGTGGGTTTTGTCTACTATTTTGGTTTTGGCTTTTTGGGAGGGCATTAGGGGAAGGTTATGATAGAGAAAATAGGGTAGGTAATTTGGAAAAGACCATCAGGGTAGAAACAGGCTAACAATGAAAAAAAAAAAAAAAAAAAAAAACCAACAACACTGAAGAACCCAGAAATGAATAATCACAAGAGTGAATTGAAAGGACAAAATGGATTGCTATCTGCCATAGCCAGACTAATGTTGACAGTGTTCTCTCCAACTTGGCAGGCACCAGGACAAGAACATGAGTGACGACCCTTATGAAAATCCAAAGGCATATCCTCTGTTGTGCTTACTTTTCCCTAACCACAGGAAAGGTAACTTTCAACTTTATCCTCTTTAGAGGAATGAAGCAGACATAATCTTTCACATCGCTCATCTTTGAAAGCTCAGAACTACTTCAGTTGATTTGCATACAATAATTATTTACTTAATTAACAGGCTCTCAGCTAGACTGTCCTTTCAACCCTTAACAAGCCGAAAATTATATGATTCCTCTTCAAAGGAGAAGAGATTTTCCCTAAATAGGATCTATTGCTAACAATAGAATACAATTTTCCACATGGCTTCTGCACTGAGATGTAAACTGGTTCCATGACAAGGAATGAGAAATTCCTTTGGTATGAGAGCTCAGATAAATGGAGAAATCTCAGATGCATCCACCATTGAAAACCTATAATTTTTTAAATTGGAGTTTATTCTTAAATGCTAATATCTTCAATAAAAATTTGTATTAAGCAACAGGAAGAAAAAAATAAACCATATATTCCCCACAGAAATGGAAGTTAATCTTAAATAAATAAAAGCACAGTGCTTAGGATTACAAGTACTTTATTTAATAGGCCAGCAGAAACCTATCAACATTTAGTGTTTATGATACATTAAGAACTTTCCCTTGTGGCTCAGGAGGAAAAAAAATACAAACCAACCAATTAATCTACAAATAAAGAGAATTTTTGAAATCAATATAATGGAAATAATCAAGTTCCAAATCCAAAAAACTCTCCTTTACTCTGGTCAAAGAATGACTCATCCTTCAAAAGGATAAAATGAGTGGATGGAGCAAGTAAATGAGCCTAAAAACAAAACGCATTGTTCTCAGTGCAGCAGATGTATACATCATCTGGACTAGCCCGCTGCCCACTCACCAGATGTCCGACTTTGTGTTGTAGCCTTGGTGTTTCAGAGCCTCCGGACTCATGTAATGTGGAGTTCCTGTTAAAGTGGTAGCTAGATCACAGGATCCCATTAGGAGTCGAGAAACTCCAAAATCTCCTTTTTAAAAAAAATGTCATTTTTATGAATACTTTAAAATGATGAAAATCAGTCCAGAAACTAACAACTGTCTAATTTGACAATTTTAATATGCTATGACTCATACCATTTTAAAGGGAAAGAAAAGAAAAATGATATATTTTAAATTACACAATGTTGGCGAATAGCATTAAAAACATAGATCTTATAGGAGAAGGAAGACTGAGCCAGGAAAGTGAATTATGTAAGCTAAAGCTTTTTATTTCTGGAATTATGGAGAACCAACAACTTGAAACAAATAGCTATTTATTTCAGGTCTGCCTAACAACAACAAAAAAAGATTCTAGAAGGCTGAATATAAGGATTTGCTATTTCATCCAAGGGGGTAGAGTTCATCCTTCATTTACAATAAAGAAAAAATTTCAAGTAAAAGACCTGAGACTTTTCAAGAACATGACTATAAATATTTGAATCCATTAGCTTCTCTTTACTCCTCTAGTTTAACTAGCTACATGCTTTTAGGCTTTCCCTCTCTAAGGACATCTTACAGGAAGAATAAACAATCCAGTAACTGTTATGAGTGGAGGTACAGTTCTAATGAAGAACTAAAAATTAACAAATCCATGATACTAATATTTTATTATCCATGATCACTGCTAATTGCTTGCAATAAAACAAGTGGGAAACCTGCGCTAATTAATCAAGCTAGTAAGACAACTCTACTTGCAAAGTGTCTGGCATGGAGTAGGAACTCAGAAATTATTAGTTCAATCTATGAAGTACGTAGCAAATGTCTTACACTTCAATTTATATCAGATACTCTGAAACAAAATAATTGGGTTTTGTTGGCTCCAACCAGGTAGAAACAAAAGTTTCAGAAGTTAAAATACACCAGTGATTAACACTTCTAGGTACTATATCGCTCAATGCTATATACTTGATAACACCTAGAATATATTCTCCCACGTTTCTGGAACACATATGTTTTAAAATCATACCAATTTTAAGCAGATTGTTTTTCAGAAATATATTCTTCGATTTCAAGTCTCGATGAAGTATCTTCCTACAAAAAAGCAAAAAAAGGACATAAAATTTCATGCAAAATATAAAACTTTTTATTTTTATGTATGGGTATATGTGAACTGGTAAGTACACAGTCCCATGGATATATCTTTCAGTGTTTAAAAGCCGCATATCCACAGGATTTTCTAATTCCCCCTAAGGAAATAGGAGTTTAAAAAAAAAAAAGTTTAAAAATCAGAAGAACATGTAGTTGGGAAAAGAGTGATGCAGTTTACACTATTTCAATAGGCCAAATTTTATTATGTTTCATGATATAGTACTGTACCTACTAATTATACACTCGGTTGATAGATCAGTTATCATAAAGCTTTGTAATCTATTATATATAATCTATTACATATTATATATTATATATAAATATATATTATATGTTAAATGTATTTCTATAATATATATTCTTATAGAACATATATAGTTATATGTTCTATAAATATGTTATAACCTATTACATAACTATTAACTCCAAATGTTCAGTTTTTATGTATTTGCAGATATAATAATGTTGATGATGATATTTAATGATAGATAACATGTATAAGCCAGCAATATAAATTACGTCGGTTAAGACTTTTGTTTCTGGAATTACAGAGAACTGGACAACTTGAAAATGTTTACCTAAAAAACACCAAAAAATGTGGAATAAAGTATACAAATATCTTTACATATGCACACTGAAGCTCACAAGAAAATGAAGCAAATCCCTGAGGATTTATTTATTTATTTATTTAAGATTTATTTATTTATTTATTTATTTATTTATTTATTTATGCTAGACAGAGAGAGAGAGAGAGAGAGAGAGAGAGGCAAAGACACAGGAGGAGGGAGAAGCAGGCTCCATGCTGGGAGCCTGACGTGGGACCTCAATCCTGGAACTCCAGGATCAAGCTCTGGGCCAAAGGCAGGCGCTAAACCGCTGAGCCACCCAGGGATCCTCCCTGAGGATTTATACAAACAGAAAACTGAAAATCAGAGTAGGCTGTAGGTACTGATTTCTCAGCTGCCCTAGGGGGTTGTGCTGAGCCCAGTAACCAATGGACTGGATTTAATGGTCTCACAGAAACAAGAGTCAAGACCTTGAGCCCATGTAATGTGAAGAATTGGAATATATAGATATAAATGTTGGATTCCCATATGTGGTTCGTACCTTAACTGAAAGAATGACCTAAGAAACACTCACTCACATGTAAACAAAATGACAGGAAAGTTGATCTGTATAGGTCTGAACTACTGAGCAGAGAAAAAAAATCTCTCTCTTCTTATTCCCTAACCATATCTCTCTGCTCACTCACATTTGGGAGTCAAATATGCAATAGCTGTATGGCCTCAGAAGTCCCAAGCCAAGAAATTAACATAAAAATTGGTTCTCAACTGCTTATACCCTCTTGGGGCATCTGGCAGAAACAGATGCAAACTAAGAGTCAGCAGATAACACACAGTGAAATTACACTCCTGAGATTTTCAGATAATCTAAAAGGATTCAAACAATAAAATAAGTATATTTTAAGAGATTAAAATCATAAAATAAGGAAAGAGAACATCAGATAGAAAAAGGATACTCTCCAAAAAAAGAGAATGCTGAGGTGAAAAACAACCAAATAGAACTTCTAGGGGGAAAAGTGATTAAAATTTTAAAAATGCAAGAATAAAACCTTAGCTTCTAACTATGATGGAGTAAACTCATTTCACATCAAATCTCCCACTTTCCATGGCTGTACAGAGGACACCGAAAAATTTGAACAATGTATAATCTGAGTAAGATTCAGAAAAACAACAACAGGTCTTTGAAGATATCAGAGATCAGCTAAGGCAAACTAGGACAGGCAAGATTTGAGGAGCCAAGACCCTGGAAAGAAAGGAAATTCTCTGAGCTGAGCCAAACACTACATGGTGTGTTCCTCTCAGGGCAGTCGACAGAAGGAGAATTCCCTGACCTCGAGCTTGCAGCACTTTTCCTGGGTTCAGAGTACAAAAACTACAGTTCAGAGCTACAAAGGCAGCCAGGACTCGAGGGGAAAATTTTCCAGCAAAAAAGGGAACAAAAGAGAAGTGAGTCTGACATGCTACATGGCTTGTACTCCTGGGGCACTTACTGAATCCTATGTTATTCAGGGGGAGACATTAAGGAGAGGGCGGCTGCTAAGAGGTTAGAAACTAAGCAGAGCTTTTAGGAGATTCACAAAGATGAAAGAGTCTTGGAAACCCTCAAAGGCTATTTTTCAGGTATAAAGGCAAACCGGAACTAGACCAGCCTTCACAAAATCTGAAAACAGCCTTAAACCAACTCAGTCCCTGATTGATTCAAGGTGATCTACCCTAACTATAACTACCACTCAGAAAAAAATTAGATCCTCCAGAAGAAGAGTGTTATCACCCAATATCTCTCGACTATTTCATATATATTGCCCACCATTCACTCAAAAACCAGAAAAAGAAAGCAGAGAAAGGAGAAAAAGGCGTGTAACAAAATACAATGGTAGGAATACATTCCATATACTGTTACTCACAGTGGACTAAAATCATGAATTAAAACACAGAGAAAAAGGACTGTTATAAAGAACACACACACACACACACACACACACACACACAAACCCACATAAGGACACTGGTTGATAGCAAGAGGATTGAAAAGATATTCCAGGCAAAAGAAAGTTGGTAAAAAGCAGTATGAGGTAAATTAAGGATAAATAGTATCACTACAGGGGCACCTGGGTAGTTCAGTTGGTTAAGCAACCAACTCTTGATTTTGGCTCAAGTCATGATCTCAGGGTTATTGAGATCAAGCTTGGTTGGGGCTCGGCTGGGACTCCACACAGGGCATGGACCCTGCCTGAGGTTCTTTTTCTTCCTCTCCCTCTCCTCACCTGCATTTCGCCACCCTACACATGCAGAGGCACTCTCTCTCTCCCCATCACAAAAAAAAAAAAAAAAAAAATGGAGGAGGGTATCACTACAAAATGAATAAATCAATAATTTATTGGGTATTTATTTATTTGTTTGTTTGTTTATTTTGAGGTGGGGAAGAGGGAAAGAGAGAATCTTAAGCAGGCTTCACACCCAGGGCTCAATCTCATGAACTTGAGATCATGACTTGAGCAAAGTCCAGAGTTGCACACTTAACCAGCTGAGCCACCCAGGTGCCCCTACTGGGAAAATTTTTAAATTCTGTACTTGTGTGCAACTTATGATAGAAGTTTAAATACATTATGAAAAATTAATAAAATTTAAGGAGAAATTGACAAATCCACATAGTGGGAAGTTTAACATATTTCCCTCAGTGATTTATAAATTCAGTAGACAAAAAAATTAATAAGGATATAGATTTTAGTAAGACAATTATAGATTTGAAAAACACAATTAGCTTGAGCTAATACACATAAATTGAGTATTTCATCAAAAAAACTTAAAAATGCATGTTCTAAAAATGCATGTAATATCTTCAAAAATCAATATACAAGCATCAACAGATTACAAAGAATCAGTATCATACAGTTCACTCATAGCACACATATGGTTCAATGAAGTTACATTAGAACTCTATCAGGTGCTTAGAACAGTGCCAGGCATTGGCAGTGACTGATCAAGACAGACACAGTCTCTGAGTTTATGAAGTTTTCTGGCAAGGCAAATAGGCAGAAAACAACTAAATGAGTATATATATATATATATATATATAATGATGTCAGCTAACATAATGTTATTAAAATATAGCGAGAAAGGGGATAGATGCAGGGTAGGGAGATGTTAGTTTATAGATCAGGTGGTCAGGGAAGGCCTTAGAGAAAGTGACATTGGAACAGAGATGTGAATGAAGCTATGGAATGGTTGTAGTCATTGTTACTGTTACTGCTCAGATTTTATTGTTATTGCTACCACCAATATATCAAAAGGGAAGTTGGGTGAGGCTATCAAGCAGAAATGAATGATGAATTACAGGGAATGGTTTAAATTACATCATCCTTCCCCCTCACTCTTCCACATCCCACTCCCTGTTCAAGACCCTCCTGGACCCCTACTGTTGGCTGAATCAAGAACAGCTTCACATTTGGAGTCTTCCATTTCCAGCCTCCTCTTCCACCTATTTATTCACACACACAAAAAAATCTAATGAAAGAATAAACATTTAGTTATATATTTGAAGTACCCTTTAAAAGGGAAAAAACTCAAGAATAACTATAAGCCAAGAAAATATGGGCTAAGAAATTGTCACATCTCTGCTGAAGCCAACAAGGCACTTGCTTTATCTTAAATACAGCACACATGCTTCTTCCTTCATGTCACTGCTCATATTAAAATGCCTTCCTCTTTCATCTCTGCCTCTCAGAATCCTGTCTGTCCTTCAGGAATGTATTGGATACAAACGTCATGTACCTCCTTGGAATCCTTGATTATCCACTTCCTTCCAAAGACACTGGTACTGGAGGCCAATTAGTCACTTGTCTGGGGATGCCAGACCCTCAGGTTCCTGCCACATCTGGACTAGGATGAAATACCACATTGCAGGACATGGAATCAAGCATACCAATTGGCAATGTAAGTAACTAGATGACAACCTAAACGTGCAAGGGAGTTAATTCCTTTGGAATAGGAGACAAGAGGAGAAAGAAGCTAGGCAAATAGTTTTTCTTTTTCTCCCCAAGACATGCTACCCATGTGCCTATAAGCCATATGAATATCCCTGCCAAGCAACCTGCTATTGTCTTTCTCCAGCTCTTTGTGAATTGACGGCCAATACAGTAACACATAATTCTCTGCTTCACATCCTCACCTCCGTTCAATCTGTCCTCACTTTCATTAACCTGGGTCTACACCATCCAAGGCAGGTTTCAATCCTTGCCCTGGAGTGTTTCCTAGAGGCCCAACCTTAGGAAAGGATTCCACTATATATATCACTTTCTGCTAATTCTTAACCACCATTCCTTCTTCTATCAGCAAGTTAGATATACTCTCCTACTTCTGTTCTTCTTTTCACATCATATTCTACAATTGACCAATCATGCTTGCTAAATTATAAGCTCTACAAGATCTGTATTCTACCTGACTATATTATTCCTGTAACCTATAAACATTTAATTAAACTGGTAGGTTAAACTTGATTGAATCCTTGGGTTTACATGTGCCTGAACTTTTCAAACCATTTTTGATTGGCATTTTTCCAAAATGGACTATATAATTCCCCGACTTCACAACAAAGGATATTTTTTAACAATTCATGATTATAATACACATCAATTGCTATGGTATATCGACAAGCCTATATAGGAGACCCAAATTTGAGAGCAGTATCCCTGAGACTCAAGCTGGGAACAGGGACGTGGCTTTATAAAATTAAAATCTGCTCTTGAACCCCTAACTTAAAAGCTTTCCATGGGTCTGCACTGCTTCCAGAATAGAATGTTAAATCCTATATGTGACCTATGAGAAACTAAAGACCTGGCTATACTGATGCCTCCAGAAGCCTTGGCAAAATCTCAGGCCAAGGATGTATAATTTTTTCTTCTTCCACACTGTTCTTTACTCATGGTAGAGGCTCAATAAATGTACATTAATTTTAGAAACATTATCCTTTGAACAAAAATGAGTACCATCTTGTGGGGCTCATTTATTAATCTGAAAAAACAATTAATGAGTGCCAACTACATGCTATGTGCTATATACTACATAACGTGAAAAATATAACAATTCTTAAGACAAGGCCATGTATCCCATAATGCTTACAATCAAGTTGGGACATAAAGGAAAAGTATACAAATAACTATAAAAGATGGCAAAAGGGAACCCAGTTCTTATCACTTTATTAAAAATTATTTATAATTATAGTTACCAATATAGACATTCACATTCAGAAGCAAACTTCTCTTCAAACAAATGCCTGCTCCTGAATATACATGCCCACAAAATTGTACTGGTATCCGTTAATGCTAGAAATATCAGTTAAAAAAATAATTGATTTTTTACTATTACAATTAGTGGTAATACAGGTGTAACAATGTTACCTTGGTACAGTGGTCAGACCTCAGCCATCCAGAGTGAAACTGTAAATCATGACTGAGGAGCAGCACCAAAGAAAAGCCATTCAGTAAGTCCATTTACTTTACTTCATGGAAACAAATGGCCATACGTTCTAACAGGGAATGCTATTAGAATTGTACATAAAGCGAAGAATTGAGAATGATGAGTTTCCTCTAATTCAAAATAATCTTTATCTCCTAAAGGCTTCAGAGAATTAGAGGGGAATAAGGAATGTTTTCAAGAGTGGAGAGGAAAGGGAAGAATAAAAGTGGACAACACAGGTCTGGGCCAGTTCTTTTCAGGGCAAATAAATAACCCCCAGTTCTTACCTAAAGTGCTATGCTACTTGCCCTTACCTACCGGACTGAGGAGGGCCCAGCCTCCCCAGGACTCATGGGGTTCTGTTATCAAGGGAAAAAAGCAGGAGAATGGTCATTGTGTAGGTGCCCAACAGTTCCTGCAATACCAAGAGAACCACAAGAGTGAGCATAGAAGAGGCCAAATTTTATTTAACCCTCTATTTGTTACATATAATTGTTTTGCCTTAAATCTTTAAGTAGCCAACATCATACTTACACAGAGCCCAGCTCTAGATGTTATGGGAATATAAATTAATGAACAAGCCCCACTAGATGGTATTCATCTTTGTGCCAAGGATAGTGCTTTAAAAATCAACATATATTTATTGAGCGTTTACCATGAGTAAAACAGAACTATCATACTTTGTAGGGTCAAACAGACCCCAAAAGACTCTGTTCCTACTCCTAGGCTGTGTTACCTTGGACAAATTATCTAGCCTCTCCAAGTCTTGATTTTCTCATCCCTCTTCAGTCCAGTAGGTAAGGGCAATGAGGAGGGAAGGGAGTAAATTTGGAGGGTATTATAGGAAATGTACTGAGGTAATTTCTTTTTCCCTTTAAGGGTGACCAGTTTAGGTATGTGGTATGACCAAATTCTGGCCAATGTCAAAGCATAATTTTCAAAAAGGTAAAAAGGTAAAATTATGAATATCATGAAAATATAAAATAAACATGTCACAGATTTTTCACTAATTGATGAAGGATGTAGACATAAGGATGTAGCAAATGGCCTGATGCAGGAGATGGAGGCAGGAGCTCTGCTGTGTACTTGAGCACAACTGTCTTCTAATGTTAGCTGGTCACTTATCTCTCAGGCCTCAGGAAACTTAGAAATGAGAGAACCTATCACTCCTAGAGACATGGTAATGGGACATAGGAAGTAACAGATGAAGGGCTACTATGAGCTCTTTAGAAGAAAGGTTTTATATAAATTGTCTGTATTATTAGTCACCTTATTATTTCTCAGATTTGATTTTTTAAAAGATTTTATTTATTTATTCATGAGAGACACATGATTAATGATTCATTAATCAATGAGGAAACTAGTAAGATGTTAAAACAGAGTCAAAGAATCTTTGACAAGCTAAAGTATTTATAAGAGGATAGCTAGGTTAGGTACAAAATTGGATAGTAGCCAACAGGGCCATAAATCAGATCCCCAGAGTTATCTGATCTATTCCAACGAACAAAAAATATTTGCATCTCTTCTAGACAAAAATATTCAAGTTAATCTCTGACTCTATGGAGTTATAAAATAGCTCAGATGATAGGAAATTAAGTCTGGTCTCAGGGTGGATGGCAAACTCTTCTTACCAAAGGTACTGGCACCAACAGTAACTTCAGGAGAAAGGAGGAAACCACCAGTAACACCACAAACATCATAACTTCTTTCTGCTTTTCCGTCCTCAGGAATTCACTGATGCCACCTCTCAGGACATATTTAGCCATTCTAGTGCAATACCAAGCTGGCAGGGAAACTGTGTGGGCTGCCAGGTGATGAGGCAGTCATCTTAGGGAAAGTGCCCCAGCCTCAGTCTGTCCTCCACTGTGAAAGCATCAAAATCAGCAAGGCCTCAAGATCACCAACAAATGGGTTCTCTGCGGAAAGGCAACCCTATCCCTCATCTTAAAGAATCCAGGCTAACTGGACTCTTTCCTCTTCAACAGGAATGACTTGGAGGTTTTTGTTTGTTTTGTTTAGTGGTCTCCAAATTAGCACTGGGGGCAAAAAAAAAAAAAAGATGAGCAAGACATTGTTTCTGTCCCCAAGGAATTCCCTTATGCCCAATCCTGTGGCATCCAAAAAAGATGCTGTTTTAAATATTAGCTGAGGGGATCCCTGGGTGGCTCAGTGGTTTACCGCCTGCCTTTGGCCCAGGGTGTGATCCTGGAGACCCGGGATCGAGTCCCACATCAGGCTCCCTGCATGGAGCCTGCTTCTCCCTCTGCCTATGTCTCTGCTTCTCTCTCTCTCTATGTCTCTTATGAATGAATAAATAAATAAAATCTTTTAAAAAATAATAAATAGGGGATCCCTGGGTGGCTCAGCGGTTTGGCGCCTGCCTTTGGCCCAGGGCGCGATCCTGGGGACCCGGGATCGAATCCCACGTCAGGCTCCCGGTGCGTGGAGCCTGCTTCTCCCTCTGCCTATGTCTCTGCCTCTCTCTCTCTGTGACTATCATAAATAAAAATAAAAAATAAAAAATAAAATAAATAAAATAAATAATAATAAATAAATATTAGCTGATTTTAAAAAATAATAATAATAAAATAAATATTAGCTGATTAATTGGATCAAAGAGAAGAAAGGCTATAGGATTGCACTTTCAGAGACCAGACGGTTCTAGCTTTGTCCAAGGTTCCAAAGTCCCTCAATTACTGGACCAGCATATGGAAGCTTGAGTGAGTTGGTAAGGAGCCTCAGAACACAAACATCTTTTAAAAATGTACATCCTTCTTGTGTGCCAGAGGTTCAGGCCCACAGGGAAGAATAAGTTTTTAGTGCTACATTCTCAAGATAGCTTATAGTGAACTGTGAATATATTCAGCTTCTGGCATCATTATTTATAAGTGTTTATGCCATATGCCATACATTTAGCATATTACAAATGTATAAATAAACCAAATTAAAATAAGTATAGGACAGCTCCAAAAGAGTAAACAAAATCTTTGTTTCTTCTGTAACCTAATTTTTCTTAGCTCTTCCAGGGTCTTCTTGATCTCTTCTGCTGATGTACTGTATTAGACAGGGTTCTCCAGAGAAACAGAACCAAGAGACTAGAATATAGATATAGATATAGATAGATATGGAGATTTATGATAAGGAGTTGGCTCATACAACTATGGAGCCTGAGAAACTCCACAATCTCCAAGCTGGAGACCCAGGGAAGCTGGTGGCATAACTTGGTCTGGGCCTACAGACCTAACAACCAGGGGAATTGATGGTCTGAGTCTCAGTTTGAGGACAGAAGATAAGTCCCAGTTCAAGGCAGGAAAAAGGGGATAAGTTCCTCCTTCCTCTTCCTTTTATTCTAACTGGGGCCCCAAGGGATTGGATGGTGGCCAACCACATTAGAGAGGGCAATCTACCAAGTTCACTGATTCAAATACTGATCTCATCAGAAACACCCTTACAGACACACTCAGAAGCAATGTTTAATCTGGACACCCCACAGCCCACTCAAGTTGACACATAAAATTAACTATCACCAAAAAATAAAAAATAAAAAAAATAAAAATAAAAATAAAAAAATAAAATAAAATAAAATAAAATTAACTATCACCTGCACTAATTAACTATCACCTGCAACAGAGGAACAAAACCTAACTTCCTCACATGTATTGTTTCCAAGATACTTTTCACAACTTATGCAATCTATATAATTTTCAAAATACATTTTATTTATTTATTTTTTAAAAGATTCTACTTATTTATTCATGAGAGACAGAGAGAGAGAGAGAGAGAGAGGCAGAGACACAGGCAGAGGGAGAAGCAGGCTCCATGCAGGGAGCCCAATGCGGGACTCGATCCCAGGACTCCAGGATCGTGCCCTGTGCCAAAGGCAGGCGCTAAACCACTGAGCCATCCAGGGATCCCCTAGATCCCTATTTTCATTGGTTATGGTTTAAAAGATTTGATTTGAAAGCTGAATGAAGCATTGTGGTAGGCTGTACTCTTGTTCCCAAATAGTCACACCCCTTCCGGCTTCTAGTGAATGTTCCCTTCAGGAGGGATAGGCTCCTCCACTCTTCTGACATTGGGTTTGGTCATGTGACTTGCTCTGGTCAATAGCAGGTTAGCAGATAGTATTTCTGCTAACTCTCTTGCTTTTCCATCTGCCATGAGAAAAGCATGTCCCACATGGGAACAGCTCCTTCAGTTTTGATACCGGAATAGGAAGACAGGTAGAGCTGACTTGCAGCTGATCTGCAGCTGCCAACATGAGCAAGAAATTGTTGCTGTAAGCCACTGAAATTGGGGGGTTTTGTTCATACAACATGACTTCCTTCAGCAGAAAGTTTTAGTGTCTTATTCTCAAGGAAGCTTTTAGTAACACTTAATATTCTCAGCTTTATATATCATTATTTCTAAGTATCTATACTGTATGCTAATAGAATCATTCTTTTGGACTTAGATTGCTTTAAGAACAGATAATTAAGATAGTTTATTTTTTAATTAATTATTTTTAGAAGTTTTAATTCCAGTATAGCTAACATACAGTGTATATTCATTTCGGGTATACAATATTGTGATTCAATAATTCCATATATTATTCAGTGTTTATCAAAATAAGTGTACTCTTAATTCCCATCACCTATTTCACCTACCCCTACTCACCCACCTCCCCTCTGGTAACCAACAGTTTGCTATCTATAGTCAATAATCTGTTTCTTGGTTTCTCTCTCTCACTCTTTTTTTTTTTTTTTTTTTTTTTGCCTTTGCTCATTTGTCTAGTTTCTTAAATTCTACATATGAGTGAAATCATATGGTATTTGTCTTTCTCTCACTGGCTTATTTCATTAGCATTATATTCTCTAGATCCATCCATGTTGTTGTAAATTGCAAGATTTCATTCTTTTTACAGCTGAATGATATTACACACACACACACACACACACACACACACACAAAACCACCCTACTTCTTTATCCATTCGTCTATTGATAGACACTTAGGGTGCTTTCATAATTTGGCTTTTTTTGTAAATAGTGCTGCAATAAACAGGGATGCATGCATCCTTTCGAATTCGTATTTTTGTATTCTTTGGGTAAATACCCTGTAGTGCAATTACTGGATTGTAGGGTAGTTCTATTATTGATTTTTTTTGAGGAACCTCCAAACTGTCTTCCACAGTGGCTATACCTATTTGCATTCCCACCAACAGTGCACAATGGTTCCTTTTTCTCCACATCCTCATCAACACTTACTATTTCTTATGTTTTAGACTTCAGCACTTCAGACATGTATGAAGTGATATCTCAATGGTTTTGATTTGCATTTCCCTGATCATGAATGATGTTGAGCATCTTTTCATGTGTCTGTTTGGTCACCTGTATGTCTTTGGAGAAGTGTGTGTGTATGTCTTGTGTCCATTTTTAAATTGGATTATTTGTTTTTGGGTGTTGAGTTGTATAAGTTCTTTACATATTTTGGATACTAACCCTTTATTGGATATGTCATATGTTCTCCCATTCCATACGTTGCCTTTTAGTTCTGTTGGTTGTTTCCTTTGCTGTGCAGAAGCTTTTTATTTTGAAGTGTCCCTATAGTTTATTTTTGCTTTTGTTTCCCTTGCCTCAGGAGACATATCTAGAAAGATGTTACAGCTGATATCCGATAAATTATTGTCTGTGCTTTCTTCTAGGGTTTTTATGGTTTCAGGTCTCACAAATAGGTACTTAATCCACATTGAGTTTATTTTTGCATATGGTGTAAGAAAGTGGTCCAGTTTCATTCCTTTGCATGCCACTGTCTAGTTTTCCCAACACCATTTGTTGAAGAGACTGTCTTTTTCATATTGGATATTCTTTCCTCCTTTGTTGAAGATTAACTAACCATACAACTGTGGATTTATTTTGGGCTTTCTGTTCTGTACTATTGATCTATGTTTGTGTCAGTATCATACTGTTTTGATTACTACAGCTTTATAATATAACTTGACGTATGTGATACCTCCAGCTTTGATTTTCTTTTTCAAGATTGCTTTGGCTATTCGGGGTCTTCTGTGTTTCCATACAAATTTTAGAATTGTTGTAGCTCTGTGAAAAAATGCTGTTAGTATTTTGACAGGGATTGCATTACATGTGTAGATTGCTTTGGACAGTACTTTTAACAATATTTGTTCTTCCAACCCACGAGCATAGAATGTCTTTCCAGTTCCTTGTATTGTCTTCAATTTTTTAATCAATGTTTTATACTTTTCAGAGTACAGGTCTTTCACCTCTTTGGTTAGGTTTATTCCTAGATATCTTATTACTTTGGGTACAAGTATAAATGGGATTGTTTTCTTAATTTCTCTTTCTGCTGCTTCATTACTGGTATATAAAAATGCAACAGATTTCTGTACATTGATTTTGTATCCTTGACTTCACTGAAATCATTTATCAGTTTTAGTAGTTTTTGGAGAAGTCTTTTGGGTTTTCTTTTGGGTATCATGTAATCTGCAAATAGTGAAAGTTTTACTTCTTCCTTACCAATTGAGATGTCCTTTATTAGTTTTTGTTGTTGTTTTGTTGTTTTGTTGTTTTTGTTGTTTTGTTGTTGTTGTATTTGTTTTGTTGTCTGATCGTTATGGCTAGGGCTTCCAGTACTATGTTATATAAAAGTGGTGAAGTGGGGGGAGGGGAGCCAGGGAGGCTCACTCAGTTAAGCATGCATTCTTGGGTTTCAGCTCATGTCGCAACCTCAGGGTCATGAGATTGAGCATAGAACATCGGGTTCCATCCTCAGCATGGAGAGGATGTTCATGTTCTTGAGATTCTTTCCTTCTACTCATGCTCTCCCTCTCTCTAAAATAAATAAATAAATGAATAAATAAATAAATAAATAAATAAATAAATAAATAAATAAAATAAATTAAATCCCTTTTTAAAAAGGTGGTGAGGGTAGACATCCTTGTCTTGTGCCTGACCTTAGGGGAAAAGCTCTCAGTTTTTCACCACTGAGTATGATGTTAGCTGTGAGTCTTTCAGTTAAGGCCCTTATTATGTTGAGATATGTTCCCTTTAAACCTACTTAAGGGTTTTTAACATGAATGGATGTTGCGCTTTGTCAAATGCTTTTTCTCCATTTATTGAAATGACCATATGGTTTTTATCCTTTCTCTTATTGATGTGAGGTATCATGTTGATTGATTTTTGAATACTGAACCACCTTTGCAACCCAGGAATAAATGCCACTTGATCATGGTGAATGATTTTTTTTAATGTATTGTTGGATTCAGTCTGCTAACATTTTGTTGAAGATTTCTGTATCTATGTTCATCAGAAATATTAGCCTGTAGTTCTCTTTTTGTTGTTGTTGTTGTGTCTTTTATCTGGTTTTGGTATCAGGGTAATGCTGGCCTAACAGAATCAACTTGGAGATTTTCCTTCCTCTTCTATTTTTTGGAAAAGTTTGAGAAGAATTTTAAATATCTGGTAAGATTTACCTATGAAGCTATCTGGTCCTGGACTTTTGTTTGTTGGGAGATTTTTGATTACTGATTCAATTTCTTTATAGGTAATCGGTCTGTTCAAATTTTCAATTTCTTCCTGCCTCCATTTTGGTAGGTTATAGGTTTCTAGGAATCTATCCATTTCTCCTAGGTTGTCCAAGAGATAGTTTATTTTCTGTAGGAGACATAATTAGACCTATATATATTACATATTGAAAACTAACAGAAGTGAAAAGTATATGATATATTTATTATCAGGAATAACATATAGCATTTCTCCATTTAAAAACTGTTCTGGAGATCGCTTGTGGTGAGCAGAGTACAATGCATAAACTTGTAGAATCACTATGTTGTACACCTGAAACTGTGTGTCAGCTAAACTCAAAACCCACAAAAAACTAATTTAGAGAATTGATCTAGATAGTGATAACTGCCTCCCCTTCCCACCCAAAACTCCCAGAAATATAAGGAATTTTTCAAAAGAAAATTCATAATTGTGCTAGAAAATAGTTACAAATGGTCAAGAAATTTCATAAAAGCTCTGAAAGAACGCAAAAAGAGGAGCCCCTAGCTTAAAACATTTAAAAGAAAGTTGCCTCTAGATCCCTCTCCTGACAGCAGCAATAATATGCCCCCGTATGGTTTTTCTCATTTCCCCATCTCACTCACTCTCCCCACTCACTGATTTCTGTTTCATGAAATTGCTCCCTAAACTTCTTACAACCCAGTTTTTGTTTCAAGGATCGGATATTGGAAGAACTCAAACAGACAAATTTTGGTGTTTTCCCAATATCTAGGGCCTCACTTGTAACTAACTAACCTTCCTTCCTTCCTTCCTTCCTTCCTTCCTTCCTTCCTTCCTTCCTTCCTTCTTCCCTTACCTTCCTCCCTCCCTCCCTTCCTTTCTTCTCTCTCCTTCTCTTTCCTTTTCTCTCCCTCCCTGCCATCCTCACCCCCTCTCTCTCCCTTCCCCACCCTTTCTTGTCTCATTCTCTCCATATTTCACCCAGGATATTCAGCATTGCTTCAAATCTATCTTTTCAACTTCTCACCCATGGATAATGAAACTTGTGTTCATCCTTGACCTTCTCTTATCACATCTCACATATCCAACTCCAGTTATTTGAACTTATCAAGTTAACTGTCATATCCATGTCCTGCCCACTACTGTCATATTATTTCAGGTCCTACAACCTCATGTATGGATATTATAAAAGGTTTCAGACAAAATATCCTGAGTTCCTCTCTTTCCTCTCTATAATTTATCATCCAGTCTTCCTGAAGTTCTGATCATAGTTCCACTCAAAAGGTTTCTGTGGCATTATTGTGTATACTACAAAATAAAGCTCTCTGCAACTTGATGTCAACATATCTTTCCTCACAACTTCATTCATATACCCTAAGAGCCATTCCAACTGAACTACTCATCTTTCACTCTGAAGGTGCCATGATTTTCTGTGCAGAGCTCTGTGCCTTTGCTAACTCTGTTCACTAATCCTGGAAAGCTCAGACTCATCTTTTACCTTATTCAAAATCTACTTTGGGTCAAATGTCATTTCTTCCAAGATCTTCATTGATGCTCCCAAGTAGCATCATTATCCCTTTTCTTGGTCTCCTATAGCACTTAAGGTGTACTTTTCTTGGCATTCTTATAATTTGTTTTAATTAAAGTATAATTTACATTAAAATACATAAATCTTAAGCTTGATGAATTTATCATCCTTGTAATCATCCACTCGGGTCAAGATAAAGAACACTTCCAGCATCCCAGAAGTTTCTTTGTGCCCCCTTTCAGTCAAAATCCCCTTCAAAGGGTAATCTCTATCCTGAGATTGCGTTAGTTAATCTCAGATTAGTTTTGTTTGTTTTGAACCTCATATAAAGGTTTTTAAACCTCATATGGAATCACATAGTATGCACTCTTTTGCATCTAGCTTCTTTCATCCATCACGTCTTTGAAATTCATCTAGTCATACATATCAGTTTATGTTCTTCTTTTATTGCAGAGTAGTATTCCATTTTAAGATTATACCACAGTTTATTTAACCATTCTACTAAAAATTGACATTTCTCAGTGTTTTAGCGAATACAAATAAGGCTTCTACGGACATTTTGTACATGTCTCTTTTTTGACATAGGAACTCATTTTTCACCTTAAGAAGAGAATTAGCGGGTCACAAGGTATTTGAATGTTTAGGTTTGGAAGTACTACCAAACATTTTTCTAAAGTGATTATACCAGCAATGTAACCTCCAGTAGCTCCACATTCTTGTCAGAACTGTTATTGTCAGAGTTTTGTTTTGCTTTGTTTTTTTTTTTTTTTTTTGCCCTTCTGGTGGCTATGCTTTCATTTCTATATTAAGTTATAACTCCAAGCAACAACACTTACAGAGCTCTTAGCAGACTACAAAGGTTTTACATGTATAACATCTCAATGCATATTCCCTATAGTTCTATACGTAAGCAGGAGAGTCCCACTATTATCCCTATTTTACAAATGAGAAAACAAAGGCTCAGAGAGGCAAAGGGCCTGCCCAGGGCTATATAATACAGTATGTGGCAGAGATTCTGCAGCTGGTATATCCATCATGTGACAGAGTTATTTGGGTACATGTTTTTTTTTTTTTTATCTCTGCTAGTTTACTAATCTAATAGCTCTTTAATGTTAGGACTTATTTTTAATTTATCTCTATTTAATAAATGAATAAATGAACTTAAATATGATTGAAATTTCTCTGTCTATACAGAAAACCTTTATAATAATTGGTTATAATAACATAATAAATAAGCAATCATTTATTACCTGAATCACAAAGGACAGAATTTCAGGAACACAGATACACAAATATTCAAACATTTAGCCCCATTTAATGACTTTCTTAAAATGTCAAAGGATTAAAAAAAATTTGAATCCTCTCTTTGAAGGATTACTTTAAACTCATTACTTCAACTATTAAGCACACCAAATGTATTGCAAATATTTAGTTCCTAAATCAACTAGATTTCACTTTTATATTTTGCATATAGAACACAGAAGTTGTCACTTTATATATGAAAGTGACATATATATATGTAACATATACATATTTCCTTATGTATAAGCTTACAAATGTGCCATGGAATAGTAAAGAAAATAAAAGAAATTCCAGTGTAACTGTATATACATATGCCCTACATTCAGCAGCTCTGCGTAGTTTATTAAAAGATTACTTGATATACTTTTATCACCTTTTCTTAGGATAATTTGACAAAATTCAAAAGATTGTTACAAGTTGTCAATAAATCAGTGCCTATTTGTATTATCCAACATGTGTTTAGAAGATACATGCAAAGCTCAGTATAATCTGGTTACTTTTTATGCATTCAGAAACCATAGGCAACATATTTGAGCTATCCGAAATCCATAGATAGCCAGACCTTGATGTACTCTCTAAATTTCAACCTTTGTTCAAGAAGAATGTTCCACACAGTCCTAAATTGAAAGATGTACTATGGACATTTCATGGTATCTACTTTTGTTTCTGTATGTTCACCTTTTCAAACATAGTTGTACCATTTTATGGGTCTCTAAAACATGCAAAAACTATTACTTTTAACCTATGGGGAATACAATTAAAAGTTTTAAAATATATTTTTAAGACAGAGATTATAATTGCAAACTACAATTGAACTTAAACATACTTTGACCTTCAGTATTAGATATTTCATGTCAAAACTGACTTTTAGTCTGAGTATCTCTCTGAAGCCCAAGAGTATCTTCTGCCTCATCACTTAGCTTGGGATGTGAACGCAGCTAACTTCTGCAATGACACATTCTAGAGTGACCATGCAATTCATTTAGAGTATGCTAGATATTTATAGTTCAAGCTTATTCTAAGATATAATAAATTCATAGTATGCTAAAAGTATCTGAGAATTGCTTATAATCACAGGATATCATCAGATATATGAGAATGTGTTTAATACAAGTTTCTGCCTTGTATTCAAGGCCAACTTGATTTCTAGAACAACAAAAAAGGCTATTCAAGTAAATCTTTTATATTGAGTCATTCAACAGTTTTCTCATGGAAAAGCATATTATAGATGTTTAACTACTGGGTCATTTACCTTTGGACTTGCATCTTTTCAATTCTACCCCCAAAAAATTCATTTTTCAAGTTCAAACATGACTTAAAATCAAGTCCATCAGTAACAAATGAACATACCTTTCATGTATGTAGTCAACTCCTAGCAATAGCTGGATAAACCATTCTATTATTTGACTTTCTGGAAAGGTTTTGCCAGCTTTTTTATATTCCTGAATTTTACAGTCCAGGTCTCGACCCTGAAACACAACAGCATAATTTTTCATATTTTTCTTTCAGTTAAGATTTTAAAATCAAGCTCTCTCTACAACAGTTAACATACAGCAGTGACTTTATCACAAGAAAGTGGGGGCTTACTGCCACTTTGGAGCTTCCACTGAGTTCCAAAGTCTCTTTTTTACCAGCCTCTAGCCAGGTTCCTCTGAGCCTTAGTCTCAACCAAGCCTCGACCTTGGCTTATAAAGACTTGAACCAATACTCACACAATTCCAATAGCTCAAGGTCACATCCCCAGGATGGCACTAGTCTCCCTTAAAGTGCCTGCCTGAGAAAACTTGCTGCCAAAAGAATTTACTGTCTGTCCTAGCCCACATCTGTCTCCTGGGGTCCCTGGAAGGGCAGGGGCCTAGGGCCTAACTGTAATTAATGACAGTTAGCAAGCCCTGATACACATGAACCAACCCCCTTCCTGCTTTTTGTAATTTCCCCTTCCCTCACTCTGCTCAGGCTGCCACTGTTTCCCCCCTTCTTCCAGTCTCCCTCTTCTTTTCTTTTCTTTTTAAGATTTTATTTATTTATTTGACAGAAAGAGAGAGCACAAGCAGGGATAGAGGAAGAGGGAGAGGGAGAAGCAGGTGCCCCGCTGAGTAGGGAGCTTGATGCGGGGCTCAATCCTAGGATGCTGGGACCATGACCTGAGCTGAAGGCAGACGCTTAACCACAGAGCCACCTAGGTGCCCCTCCAGTCTCCCTTTTCATGTTCCAGTCACCTATGCACTTATCAGAATGTGTGCACAACCAGGAAGAGCTCTTTTTGACATATAACATATGTTATAACATTCTACACATAATACATAGTACAGCTCTTTCCCTAACTGCCAGTTACTGAATACACTCTGTTTTTACTACTTCAGATAATGCCCATTTGACATCGCTCAAGGACAAAAATCCTTCTAAAGGTCACATATTTATATGTACTCACATAAAACTAGGAGTGACTTTCCTTATACTAAGAGTTTTATATAACTATACATATAACTATATATAACTATATAACTATATATATATATATATAACTATAGAAGCCTAACATACATACAAAGTAAAATATAAAGCCAGTAAGATTCAAATGAATGATTTTTTTAAATAAAGACTTTATTTATTTATTCATGAGCGACACAGAGAGACAGGCCGAGACACAGGCAGAGGGAGAAGCAGGCTCCATGCAGGGAGCCCGATGGGGGACTTGATCCCAGGACTCCAGGATCACACCCCAAGCTGAAGGCAGACACTTAACCACTGAGCCACCCAGGCTTCCCCAAATGAATGATATTAATTTAATATAAAGTGATGATGTTTTGGTGAAACTCTATCAGTCCTTACATTGTAAATATGGTACTGGTTGCTGTAGTTTTGATTCTTTTTCAGTTTAACATGTCTAGACTAACATGTGTCTTGGGATGACTTAACTCTCCTTTTGACTATTTAACTACAGTAAAATTCCCAGGAATACAACAACTGTTGATTTATGTGGGGTCCAAACACATGATTTAAACATTTACTCATGGGACACCTGGGTGGCTCAGTTAAGGTTAAGTGTTTGTACTCTCTCTCAAACAAATAAAATTTATTTTATTTTAAATATATTTTCTCACACTCTTGCTTGTGCTCTCTCTGATAAATTAAAAATAAATAAATAAATAAATAAATAAATAAATAAATAAATAAATAAAACATTTAGTCAGTCTGTCCTACCACTCACTGGTGATAGGAAGAATAATACTTGGTGCCTAAAATGAATCATGATCCCAATGACAAACATCTAAAATTGCCTGGAAGAGTCTGACATAAAACCTTTTCTGACTATGCTTCTACTAATGTATTTCAACTACCATAGAAATGAACATGCAAAACGTTAAATTCTCTTAGAGAAGCCCTATACTTAATCCCCTTTACCTTAAAACACTGGACAATTGACACAATTCCAGAAGTGTGCCTCTGAAGAAAAAGTGAAATGCAAGTATTTTTGGTCTTTAGAGTATGCAGCAACACACAGCTCCATGAAAGAAGACAGGTACTAAACCACACCCCAAGGAACATAAGAGCCAAACATTAAGCTATTTACAGACTTCCTAACAGTTTTCACTGCTAAATGCAAGAGCATATATAGGCGGTGAAAGAATCAAAGGGAAATTACATCTAATCAAACAATATTAGGTCAACCAACTGGCTCATTTGTAATGCATTTTTTATTTTTTATTTCCTTTCAGTGCAATAAGCAAATATTTGCCTCATATCGTCTCACCTTCCACATGAGCATGACAAGTCAAAAATGGCATATCGAACCTTCAATTTTCATCCTAGCTCACATCCAATTTCCTACTGGATTTTCTGGGGCAAGTTGATCAAAACTTGTTGGAATCCAAAAACATAATGAATCAAATATTTGGCTACTTGTCAAAAAGACTATCATTTTTTTCTCATTCTCCAAACCTACCTTCAAATCCCCTCCTTTTAAACCTAGAGTTTATCAAAGTTCTGTTGAATTATACAAGCTATACCACCATAGTGTTTCTATAAATTGCACAAAACATTTTTTGACAACATCCTGTGAAGCAGATGTGAAAGCCCATCAGATAAAAGGTGAGCTGTAAATATATACATTTTTCCAATCCAGGCTTCTTCTTCTATGCAAGAGGAACTATCTCTCTCTCTCTCTCTCTCTCTCTCTCTCTCTCTCTCACACACACACGCACACACACACACACACACACATTTTAAAACAAAAAAGATGGGCAGCCTGGGTGGCTCAGCAGTTTAGTGGCGCCTTCAGCCCAGGGCGTGATTCTGGAGACCAGGATCAGTCCCACGTCGGGCTCCCTGCATGGAGCCTGCTTCTCCCTCTGCCTGTGTCTCTGCCTCTCTCTCTCTCTGTCTCTTATGAATAAATAAAATCTTTAAAAACAAAAAAGATATCCATTCAATATCTCATTTAGATTCCCTGAATGTGATAAAATATCTCCACTGTCAGGAAGATAATTACATACTTATTTCTGTGTCTTTCCTAAATAGCTTTAGATGAGAAGTGATAAAAGGAGAGAAGAAGGGAAGAAAGGAAGGAAAAAGGAGAGAAGGAAAGAAGAAGAAAGGAAAGGAAAAAAAGAAAAACTTGCCTTATAGAAATATCAGTGAAGCTGTCTGCTTCAACCCAACATCTTACTTTAGAAAGGTCATACATAAGTACAGATGTCCCTGTGAAAACAGCTTTTGCATATGTAATTGTCTACCTCAATTCAAACAACACCAAAATTTGGAGAAATTTGTGTATTAAAATAGCATTCTTTTCAAGAATTTATCCCTAGTAAGTTATAGAAATACACATCTTACACATTTGTATCAGCTTCAGTATTGTTACTTTGTGAGTAAGTAGAATTATGTTCTTTCTCTGTAAATTATCTTGCCATGATGGGAGCCTACTCCCTGGGTGACATTTACCGTTAGTCTGACAATTACCTCCTACTGCTCTCTCCTAAGTGGTGACAGAACTTGCTTATCTGTTTCTTACATTGGTATTACATATGTGTGCAATTTCCCATGACTAAATAAATATATATACATATAGACTATTGAAAAAAAAGAATAGGGCCTACAATAGTAGGCCTCAAAGTGAAATGTCAAAAGGAGATTACACAAACTCCCTCTTGCTCTCTGAGTAGAACCATAAGAAGGAGAAATGAACCAGTTCCTAATATTAAGCAAGCAATGTGTTTAGTTGACAAGAAGACAGACTGCCAAAAAATTAATCAGGGAGCAGGGTCTCATCCTCCTCAAGTTACTGCCTCTACGATTTTCATTTTGTACATTTATCTCTAAGAAAAAGCATTTGCTTTGTATTTACTTTGTTCTCTAATAA
Source organism: Canis lupus familiaris (assembly GCF_011100685.1). Lineage (NCBI taxonomy): Eukaryota > Metazoa > Chordata > Mammalia > Carnivora > Canidae > Canis > Canis lupus. The sequence continues at coordinate 28,809,494 of NC_049244.1, read as the reverse complement.
ATATTCTGTAGATTATTTTCTTAGAATTCAAATTAGTAATCAAGTCACTCACAGATTAATATAACAAATTATGCTTTTATATAACAAAGAAATACAATTTTTTAATGAAGCAGCCTGATTTTAACTCAGCAATATGAAAAGCATTTTTTAAAAAGACTTTATTTATTTATTAATTAAAGATACAGAGTGAGAGGCAGAGACACAGGCAGAGAGGCAGAGAGAGAGAAGCAGGCTCCATGCAGGGAGCCCGATGTGGGACTCAATCCCGGGTCTCCAGGATCACGCTCTGGGCCGAAGGCAGGCGCCAAACCGCTAAGCCAGCCAGGCGTCTCAAAAAGCATTTATGATTTCTTTCTCTAAGCCATCTTCCAAGTAAAAATTAAATGTTTTTGATAAAATGTCACACCTCAGTTTAAGAAATTCTTATTACAATATCTGTAGGTTCACTGTTTTCTTAATTTTGTCTTTTAAGAAATATTAAATGATGACATTTATTGTTAAAAAAAAAAACTTTAGTGAAGAGTATTGGCTTTGACTTAAACCTTTATTAAAATGTTGCCCTAAGTCTATATTGCTCACAGAAAAGGCTTTCACTAGTATCACCCCTTGAAAGCTGCTAATAAAGCTTTGATGTTAATTTCTGAAGTTTTGAAAATCTGTAACCCAAAATGTACCATTTGATAGGTTAATGGCATCTCCTCCCTCCCGCCTCCCAATTAGCCACCATCCGACTAACTTTGAAATGCCAAGACCTTGAAGACATGAAGAACAACTCAAATACAGTGTCTAAATTCCATCTTTGATTCCATTAAAAAGTTACAAATCCTAAAAGCATTTAATTAAAAAAAATTAATCAAAGTTTTTTTAAGTCATCAACAGAAGTACTTACAACCAGTTTAAAAGGCTGAAGTAGAGCATTCTCAGAAGCCTGAATACAACAAAACTGCAATGTTCAGATATGTATACACAAAGGACAAAGTAATCTCAGGATTTTAGAGCTGGGAGAAGCTTGAAAAATTGTTCTGTCCTACTTCATTTTAAAATCAAAAAGCTGCCTCTTATTAATTCACTTGGTTGACATCTTAAAACGCTATTCTGTTATACTCTATGTCACCTTTCCACAAGCTTCTAATACATCTTTCCAGTGGATCTCAAATGTTACCAGGCATCAGAATCATCCCTTTTGCTTGTTTAAAAGGCATATTCCTGCACCACATCAACAGAGACTCTGATTCAGTAAGTCTAGAGAGGACAATGGAATCTGTATTTTTAAGTTTAATAAAACAAATTGTATTTACTTAGAAATATTCAGAATCTCAACAAAACAGCTGCAACTTTTTTTTTTTTTTTTTTTTTTTTGCAATTACAGAGGAGTATTTACTTAACAGAACAGCAATTATTACATAGAGGCTGCATCAGAGACAACTGAGGATGAAAAAAACTATCAATCCTGGGAGCACCCAACTGGCTCAGCCGGTACAGGATGCAACTCTGGACCTCAGGTTGTGAGTTCAAGCCCCATTACTTAGAGATTAGAGGTAGAGATTACTTAAAAAAAAAGAAAAGAAAAGAAAAAGAAAAAACTACATCTCCATATAAAACTCATTTGTGCTGTACACCAACAAAAACCTGCTTTAAATTTCCATGCCAGTGTATCACTGCCACACTGTACCAGGCAAAGGTTAGTGCCCACAGAGAAGACCACCAGGACAGGGCTGTCAAAAGAGACATTCAGGAGTGTATTAACTATACAAAAAGACTTTGTACAGTTTAAAAACAAATCTTACACAGTCTTACATTTCAATTTTTTTCTCTAAAATGAGTGAGTTGTGTATGATGGGGGAGGGTGCTACATGCTAGTTGAGAAGGAAAAAAAAAACTTCACTAGCACTAACTCATTCATCATCTTCTTTATCTTCCTCCTCCTCCTTTTGCTCTTCCTTATCTTCCTTTTTTTTCTTGCTTCTTCTGGTCTTGATGACTCCCTTTTTGCCACATCAGGCTTTCCTCGAGTGCTGTATATGCACCAATCTCCTTTTCATAATTTTTTCTCCAGCTAAGCAGCCTTCGTTTCATGAGGTGGTTTGTCATCTACAGCAGTGTTATTTCACATCTCTCACAGTTCCTTTGAAATGTCACCCATGGACAGGCCAGGATGTTCTCCTTTGATTTGGGGGCAATAACTCAGAACAAAATAGGAAAAAGGCCAAAGGAGGCTTCTTGGGTACACTGAGATCCTTGAACTTTTTTTGTTTCCCCTTTAGGGGAGTATGTAAGTTTTCATTTCTCTTTTATAACAGGCATTATTCATCTTTGCCCTGTTTTCAAATTTTCCTTCCTCTTTAGCAGACATGGTCTTCCACCTCTCTGAGTGTTTCTTAGAAAACTCTGGGAAGCTGACTGAAGTTTCTGGGTGCTTCATCTCATGCTCCTCTCTGCAAATTTGCATAAAGAATGCATATGATGACATTTTGCCTCTCAACTTCTTCAGATCTCTTTTGCCCATGTTTAATTATGTTCCTCAGTGAGGCACAGAGTTACCCAATGCCCATCTGGCTCTCACTTGCCTGACTGTCTCTGTGGAGCTCAATGTACTGCAATGGCTGTCAAAATCTGTATTTTTTTTTTAAATGATTTTTTTAAATAAATTTTTATTTATTATTTATGATAGTCACAGAGAGAGAGAGAGGCAGAGACATAGGCAGAGGGAGAAGCAGGCTCCATGCACCGGGAGCCTGACGTGGGATTCGATCCCGGGTCTCCAGGATCGCGCCCTGGGCCAAAGGCAGGCGCCAAACCGCTGCGCCACCCAGGGATCCCAAAATCTGTATTTTTAAATAAGCATTCTAAGTGACTGTGGGACAGGTAGTCCATGGACCACACTTTAAGAAAATGCTGCCAGATAATAACACAAATGGGCCATATATTTAATATTTCTCCTATCAATGGAAACATTTGATCCAACAGTTTGAAAAATTCCAAAGGCAAAAGATGTATTTGGGACATTCAGGGTTGAATAAGATAAAGATATCATCATTTTATGATGATATCTTTAAAAGCCGGTGGCATTACTAAAGAGAGCATCAATAAATGGAGGTGGAGGGGGCAGGTAAGGAGATTATCTGTCATCGTAGAACCTGAAGACATTTCCTAAGACTTTTGGAAGTTCGCTGTAATGGAGTACATAAAAATGGGGGAATTGGAGGCCACACTATGCTCTTTTTTTTTTTTAATTTTTATTTATTTATGATAGTCACAGAGAGAGAGAGAGGCAGAGACATAGGCAGAGGGAGAAGCAGGCTCCATGCACCGGGAGCCTGACGTGGGATTCGATCCTAGGTCTCCAGGATCGCGCCCTGGGCCAAAGGCAGGCGCCAAACCGCTGCGCCACCCAGGGATCCCCACACTATGCTCTTAAAGCAAAATAAGAAAATTCACTTTCTAAATAGGTACTAGAGAATGGCATGTAGTGTCATGCATGATGTTTATGTCTGATAATATCAATAAGCATTCCTGAGTTTAGCTGCTAATTTCTTTTTCCAAATTCTTTTAGAGTAAGTGTTTTTCTTGTTGAGGCAAATGTACATGAATAAGAATAAAATGATAGAACTTATTTTTATCCTAAGAAGTGACATGAAGGACTCCTGCGTGGCTCAGTGGTTGAGCATCTGCCTTTGGCTCAGGGCATGATCCCAGAGTTCTGGGATCGAGTCCCGCATCGGGCTCCCCACAGGGAGCCTGCTTCTCCCTCTACCTCTGCCTCTGCTTCTGTTTGTCTTTCATGAATGAATAGACAAAATCTTAAAAAAAAAAAAAAAAAGAAGAAGAAGAAGAAGAAGTGACATGAGATGCTTTCATCTATAAATCACTGGGTTGTTTTTCAAATAAAATATTTGAAGTGGATTATTCTGATTCTATTTTTGAATACTTGTATTTATATAAAGTCATATGTCAGCTAAAGGCATACCCCACATGCTGTAAGTTCTACTGGGTTTATGAATTCCTTTATATTAGTGCATTTAATACAAATATTTTTAAAAATAAGACTAGTTTTGCTTTTCAGTTTTTACATTAATGATTTTAAGTAAAAATCAGTGGCCTTACTTTTTAACTTAGTTGTTAAAAGGTTAAAATATTTCATGGTTTAAACAAAAAAAAGTAAATATAACAAATCAAATTACTTTAATTTTGGTACTTAAAAATCATAAACAGATCAGTTCAAGTATACAAAATCATGAGGCAGTCACATGATTTATAGTCTTCCCTAATTGGATAAAGTCTAGATCCATAGGACTGGTGCAGAGCAAATTCTGGAAGACCTACCTACTCCAGGATGGAGCTGCCCAGAAACAGAGAACTCTGATGGGACCTACCTCTCTATAGGTAATTTTTAGTTCCTTCAATCAGAGAAATCCCAGCAAAGCAAGCCACTAAAGACAGCCGGATGTGTGGATACCTGGAGCACTGGGAAAGATGGTGCTGTAGACTGAATGTCTGTATCCCCCCAAAGTACCTATGTAGAAATCTTAACCTCCAATATAAGAGTATGGGGGGGTACACTGGAAAATGATTAGGTCATGAGGGTGGAGGCTCATGAATAAGATTAATGTCTTTATGAAAGGGACCCCAGAGAACTCCTTCACCCCTACTACCATGTGAAAGCACAGCAAGAAGATGACCTACCATCTATGGACCAGGAATCTGGACTTTACCAGACACTGAGTCTGCTAGAATCTTGATCTCAGACTTCTAGCCTTCAGAACCATGAGAAATAAACTTGTGTTGTTTATAAACTGTCCAGTCTATGGCATATTGTTATAGCAGCCTAAATGGTCTAAGACAGATGGTCACTAATCAACATCACAATAATCAATATCCCAGGAGTCTCCCTCAACCATAAAAGAACAATCTGGATGGTGATGGCCCCAGACAGAGCTTCAGGACAATAAGCAGTAGCTTTATAGGATATGTCATTGCCAAATTAACTTGCAAGAGCGTACTGCTAGAGGTTCAGGATTACAAAACTCATCCTACTTACCTGGTTTATTTAGGCAGTTTTACATAAATAAGAAACATAAGAGAAAATTTCAAATTTTCTTTTTTACAGTACAGACAGATCCTTGGCAAAGACTTGCTTGAAAATTGCTATCAGACCTATTAGTGTTTAAGAATTTGAATGTTTCCTCCTTCTGGCATGAATCATACTCATAGCTACAAGTCAGAATTAGAGTTATAAATTAGCTTGCCTTCTAGAAAACAACTGGAAAGGGGGAGATGGGAGTAGCCACTATTATCATAACAACTTCCACTATTGACAGTCTACTAGGTGCTAGGCTCTGATAGCCATTTTTTCAATATTCATTACTTCAAATCCCTATAAAACCTAACAAAAGAAGTGTTGTTGCACTATCTTAACATGAGGAGAGGGATCAGAGAGATAACTTGCTCAAGGAAATGGACAAAGATTCGAACAGAAGTCAGTGTGACGACAAAGTCCACACACTCTCCACTATTTCAAATCCTACTTCGTCTCTCAGTGAGAGAAATAAAACACTTAACAACATCATCATCACATTAAAATATCCATGTGTGTACAAACTGATATACATGCATTTCTGTGTTCATGTATGTCATATAACTGGAGATAAAGATACAGAATATAAGTGAGAATAAGCCAAGAAAAGGAAATGCATGGGTACATGTGAATTGTGAGGTGATCACCACATTCAAGTTAACTGACACACCCAATACTTCAAATACTTTGGTTTTGTTTGTTTGTTTTTTGTTTTGTTTGTTTGTTTTTTGTTTTTTTTTGGTGGTGAGAGCACTTGAAAGCTCTCTATCGTCAAATTTCAGGTGTATAGTATGTATTGTTAATTATGTCACTATCCCCAGAACTATGTTCTAAATTCCCAGAATTTGTTCATCTTATAACTGAAAGTTTCCATTTTATATTTTTTATATCTTCCTATAATTCACATAGGCTTGACTAGCACAGGTATACAGAAATTTGTGTTCTGGGCCACAATTTGAAACATGTTTGGTTAATACTGTTGGTATGAGCAATAAAACTGTCAATCTCTTTTAATTCATGTCCGTGTAGAGGTAGATAATTACATGCTTGGGGAGGTAGGAACCAAGACTATTTAATTGACTCTATTAAATATTAAAGAAGGAATTAGAGCAATCCAAGTAAAAAGAAAAAAAGGTATTTCCTAATACCCCTGGTCCTGGTTCTACCCTGGACAAAATTCAATATTCCAGCCATGTGATTGCTAGGAAAATCACTCCACCTCTCTGGGGTCCTATTTCCTTATCTATAAAACAGAATAATATATAAGAATCTACTTCTCCCTGAGAAAGGATGAGGGCATGTTAAAAAGATATAGGAGCCAATATGAAGGAGCCCCAACAGCTAAAGCTGGAAGAGTTGGAACAACAAAATAATGACAGTATTGGGTTATAACCCATGGAACAAAATAAATATTCATGAGTTTATGCTGATATAAATAACCGAATAAATACGTAAGTGGAAAAGGAACAGTAGAACAGTTTTTCCTTATAAGAGAATCCCAATTAGTGAATATAGAAAGAATGAGGGAAATACATAACCACCATTAGGAAACAGAGTGAAAAGAGCTCCAGGCAACAACCTTCACTGAAGATGCTAAAATCAGTGTGTGAAAGTTTGAGGAAAAACAGGATTATTAGCATAGTCTCAAAATAGCTTTTCCAAGGTACTTATCCATTGCAAAAAAAAGGAAATAGTAATTTTACAGTGGAGAAATCCAGCAGACACAACTTCAATTAAATAATCAAAGTTAACATCACCATTAATAAGATCATCATGTCCTATCATGTACTATCATCATGTCCCCCTCTTAATATGATGTACTGAGAAGGACACCACATCACTTCTGTGATAGTCTTGCCCAGAATTTATAACCTCAATCTAATCATGAGAAAACATCAGACAAATCCAAACTGAGAGGCCTTCTACAAAATAACTTACCAGTGTGCATCAAAAGTATCAAGATCATAAAAACAAGGCTGGAAGAGGGAAACTTTCCAAAGGGACTAAGGAGATACGACAACTAAATGCATTGCAGGATCCTAGATTGGGTCCTGGAACAAAGACACTGGGAAGGAAACTGGTAAAATATTAATATTCTGGTTTTGATATTGCACAGTGGTTATAGAAGTTGTTAACATTAGGAAATGTGTTTAACTGCAAATATATTAAAATTAAAGATGAAGTATTAAGTTCTTAAATCATGGTCCATGTTTTTCTACTTCTGAGCTTTTTATCACATTATTCCCTTTAACTGAAATGTCCTTGCCCCATCTCCCTTGACCAAATCCTTCCCATGTTTCAAATTCAAATGTAACGCCAGCTCCTCCATGGTTCCTGCAGTCCAAAGTCATTTCTCTTTACTTTTAACTTTCACAGCACTTTCACCATCTCATTCCCTAGGCCCTTACCACATCCCTCTTGTATTTTTGCCATTGATAAAATGGTTCATTTATTCTACCATATACGTTCATTAAAGAAATATTATCACGTTATCCCTGTTGCCCCTACTCTCTAGAATTGTATCTGACACAGAGCTGGAGATCAGTAATGGCTTTCAGAAGGACCTTTGATTACTATTGCCTTTGTGAACTTGAATTCTTAAGGAACCAATAAATAATTCAGGATGTCGATTTACTCCTATGCAGTAAGAACAACTGCCAAGATGACAGGGAGCCCTTGTCAGTTTAGCCAGCAGGCTTTTTTCCTGTTAGAAGAGGCATATATAGGGATGCCTGGGTGGCTCAGTGGTTGAGCAGCTGCCTTTGGCTCAGGTGGTGATCCCAGGGCTGGGGATCAAGTCTCGCATCAGGCTCCCTGTGAGGAGTCTGCTTCTCCCTTTGGGTCTCTGCCTCTCTGTCTGTGTCTCTCATGAATAAATAAATAAAATCTTAAAAAAAGAAGAAGAAGAAGAAGAAGAAGAAGAAGAAGAAGAAGAAGAAGAAGAAGAAGAAGCATATGTAGAGAGCTGAACTGTAATCAGAAGTTGTACATGGAGCAAGGAAAACAGGCCAGGTAATTTTCATGAAGAATAGTACCAAGCGAGATGCCTAAGCATAAAATCTAAGCCACTATCAACCATACTTCCCAGTTCTCAGGTCTGGGCCTCATCTTTGTTCAGTGTCCCATAAACACTGACAAAGTTTTCCTTTATGACCCCATTTTTCTGTTTCTACACTAACCATTCCCCTTTGTCTGCCATTCAAATCACTTGGAAAGCATTCAAAACTTCTGACGTCTAGAGGGGTGTCTGGTGGCTCAGTGGTTGATCGTCTGCCTTTGGCTCATGTTGTGATCCCAGGGTCCTGGGATCAAGTCCCGCGTCAGGCTTCCTGAAGGGAACTTGCTTCTCCCTCTGCCTATCTCTGCCTCTCTCTCCTTGCCTCTCATGAATAAATAAAATCTTAAAAAATATTCTAATGTCTAGATAAAAATCCAGATCAATTAAATCAGACTTTTTAGAGATGGGCCTCAGCTCTTATGATTTTTAAAATATTCTGGTGACTCTAATGACAGCCAAACTTGAGCACTACTGTATAATGATATATTTTTGTTTAGTTATGTCAACATAACTTTCCTGCTTTTGGTGAATAATTATATGTTCTCTCTCTACTGAAGATATGTGATCTCACGTATCCTCTTCTGCATCTATAAAGCTAATGCTCAGGTTTCTGGGGATGTCTTATCCTTGTCCAAAGGGAAAACTTTCAGGTAGTATCTCTTAGGTCTCCAGGGTAGTACATTGTTAGGTGAGCCAGCAAAATAAAGTAGGCCAAAATGCTTTTGACATATATAACAGGTAGAATGAGCCAATATTTTATTTCTTACCATTAGGGTTTGACAGAAATGAGGTGGGAGGCAGCTGGAAGTAAGTGATAAAGACTTCGTCAGGAAAAAAAATAAATTTCTGAGTGCTAATTTCTTTCTGACTCACTACGTGGGTCCATGATATAATACAAAAATGAATCAGAAAAAGATAAATCCCTTGTGGAAAGTCTGAGATAGTTTATACTATGTATAATAGGTGGAGTGCCAGGAGAAATAAAATGCTATAGGATGGAGGTCAGAGGGGCCAGGTGGGGAGAGATTTCCAGCCAGGCAATTATGGGAGTCTGTAAAGGAGGCATTTCTTCTGGACCTGGGAGGATGAACAGGATTTGAAGGAGGGCATTCTGAAAGGAAATGATCCAAGTACAGATGAAGAGGTGCGAAACTGCAGGACCGACAGGAAAGAGGAAGCAGTTCCATTTAGCCCTGGGTGGTGGGAGTGAGGAAGAAGAAAAGGACACCAATATTTTAAATACTGTCCCACTTTGGTAGTTCGGGAACTAGTTTCCATCAAAGATTTGGTTCAATCTTGACAAGAAGTTGTGAGAGTTCAGTTGGTTGCTTTTCATACTCATAATCTGATGTGATGTGCCCAAAGGGTTGAGTGATGGATGTAGCAGCCTCATGAACGCATTTATATATTTCAATCTTGCAAGGCCCCAAAATAAATTACAAAAGAGCAAACTTGGAGATAAAAAGACCAACTATTTCAATGGTGATGGCATTTTCCTATGAGGTGCAAGTTTGGCCATCTGCTATTTTCAATATTATTTTACCTCAATAAAAAGATGATAATGCCAGGCTTGTGCAAGTTAAGAACCAATTTAGGTCTGAAGATGAGAAATATCTCTGTTAACAACAAGAACCAGCAATCCGCCACGTCATTCCTTGGGAGTTGGGGAAGTGACAGCCTGACAGCTCAGCAGCAGTGTGGAGCCCTGGAAGCCCTACAGCGGTTCCCACGGGCCTGCCTGTGGTCATCACCATGGCAACGCCCCTCCTGAGACAGTAGCTCAGCCCTTGGAAACCACTAGAATTCAAAAATTATCACAAATGATTCTGGACTGGATCCTGCATGAGAAAAAACATACAGAAATGTCCTTTCTAAGGACATAAATAGGGCAAGTGGGCTATATTTGAAGATGGATGTGGATTAGATGGGTGGTTCTCAAACTTAGATGTGTTTTGGACTTGCCTAGTGGACTTGACAAAACAGAGATTGCTGAACCCCACCTCCAGAATTTCTGATTTAGTATGGCTGGGGTGGAATGCCCAAGTAATAGTGATGCAGCTGGCCTAGAATCACATTTTGACAAGCACTGGATTACATACCAGCATTGTTACAAGGTTCATTTCCTGATTTTGATCATCCTACCATGGTTATGGAAGACAATGTCCTCAGCCTTAAAAAATACAGCAGTATTTAGAACAAAGAGCCATCCTGTCTGCAACTTCCTCTCAAATGGTTCAGGAAAAAATATAGATAGATCAATGAATATATAGAATGATAAAGCAAATGTGGGAAAATTGTTAACAGCTGGCAAATATGTTCACTGTGATATTCTTACAACTTCTCTGGTACATTAAAATTATATTAAAATTTAAAAATTAAAAAAATAAAATAAAATAAAATTTTAAAAATAAGGCAAAAAAAGAAAATTCTAGCTTATCACCAAGACCTGTTCAATATAGTAGCTAGTAGCCATACGTGATTATTTAAAATCTCCTCCTGCCTCTCCTTTTTTGTGTCTCAAACACACAACTCTTTCTGGTCGTCCAAAGTTTCTGACCCAAACGGGCCTGTCTTCCATTCTAAGGAGCATCTTCCCTCTTTCCAGCATCCTTTCTTTCAGGCCCCCACAACATCCAGGTAATGAACTGACTAAACTCACTCTAAAGTATGAATAGCACCAAATTCCCTCAAAGTACATTTAGTTAAGATTAGCTCCCAGAATGTTCTGGAAGTTACTTTTTTGAGCAAGGTCATCTTCATGTATTCTCTGAGTCAGCCCTTAAAACTCCCCTCTTCCTACCCTCTCAGGAACAAGCATACAGATTCATAATACAGCTGCTCCTTATCTGTTTCCCTCTCTGGTACCTTCCCAAGCAGCTTCATACTCAGTTGGGGCTCAGTAAAATGCATAGCTATTATTTGCAGAGAACATGGAGTGGCAGGGAAAAATGCAAATACAGGAAGCCATAAATCACAGTTTGATAAATATGAAGAAAGATTTCCATGAGGAAAATGAGCCATATTTCCATTTCCAAATTTCCAGTGGGGAAAATAGGTATAGGCCAAGAACTCAAAGCACAAGAGATGGACCTCTGCTCTGTCCAGGCCTCTGTTACAGCATTTAAATGTCCATCTAAGCACTGGACCATTGTAGAAGGTTCGGGTGACTCTCCCCCCAAAATTATTCCCCCAAGAAGCATTCTCCTGCAGCAACTACTCCTTTATTGTAAGTGAGTTTGTCAGGGCACCTGGATGGCTCAGCAGTTGAGTGTCTGCTTTTGGCTCAGGTTGTAACCCCAGGGTCTTGGGATCAAGTCCTGCATCAGGCTCCTTGCAGGGAGCCTGCTTCTCTCTCCCTGTGTCTCTGCCTCTCTCTCTCTCTCTCTCTCTCTCTCTATGTGTCATGAATAAATAAACTCTTAGGGAAAAAAAAAGGAGTTCATCAATTACCTAGAGATTGTCATTCTTAGCTACAAGACACCATAACCCACGTTTTTATAGTTCAGCTAGTGGAGGCCTTTTTTTTTTTTAAGTTTTTCTTTAAATTCAAGTTAGTTAATATATAGTGTAATATTGGCGTATAATATAGTGATTCAACACTTCCATACATCACCTGGTGCTCATCACAAAACATCCTTAATCCCAATCACCTATTTAACCTAGCTCCCCAACTTGTGATTCAATCACTGAACTTATGAGGTATCTCTTTGCAGGCAACTATATACTTTGAAACAGATTTTTACCAAGAATTCCAAAAGAGGAGAGTCTTACCTCGCAGTACTCCGTAATAATGCAGAAATTATCTTGCTCCACAAAGCTGGTGTAGAACTTGACAATAGCTGGATGGTCCAGCTTGGAAAGGAGCTGGGCCTCCACATTGGCCTGCACAGTCTCATTCGGATTAAGTTCTCCAACAGAGATTTTCTTCAGTACCTTTCTGCAGAAAAAAAAAAAAAAAAAAAAAAACAAAAAACCACCAAACCCAGAAAAACAAACAAACAAAAAAATTTAAATACATTTAAAGTTTAAACATAACAGCTATGTACAAGTGGTTTGGGGCCACCTAATTACTGTCCAGGCTATGACTTACTCATAGGTCTGGTATTGTCTGTTCTGACACTGTCTCCTGGGCCTGCTTGCCGATCCTGGTTACTGACACACCTGTAACTCTACAGACTTGGTCAAACAGGGCAAAGACTGAGCTCATTTTGAGCAACATTGCTGAGGTGGTTCCTCCTCTGTCTCTGTAGATGTCTTGGTTTCTCTTTTTCTTCCACATAGTGTCTCTGCTTCCATCTGTCTCTGTCTGTTTTATTTCTCACCTTATCTTTTTTCCTCTCCTTTTTTACTTCTCTCTATTCCTACCTTGGTATCTATCTCTGTTTTTTGTCTCTATCTCTCTGTCTCTGTGTGTGTGTGTATATATATATATATATATATTTTTTTATTTATAAATCTGTCAACTCTATGTCTTTCTCTCTTTACCTATGTCCCTCTCTCTCTCTCTCTCTCTCTCTGTGTGTGTGTGTATACACACTTCTCTCTCTCAACTCTAAAATTTTTCACATGTCTCAACTTAAAATCAATAGGGACAACCTAATATCAATAGGGACATTATCTATTTCCTTTTTTATTTTAAAGATTTTATTTATTTATTCATGAGACACACACACACACACACACACACAGAGGCAGAGACCAGGCAGAGGGAGAAGCAGGGTCCATGCAGGGAACCTGATGTGGGACTCCATCCCAAATCTCCAGGATCAGGCTCTGGGCTGAAGGCACTAAACCACTGAGCATACTTTATATAGCATATATAGCATACTTTATTGCTATCGGTATTTAGGAGAAGGAAAAAAATCTATAAACACTGATAGAGAGGTATTTAGGATCTCAAGCATGTATAAATGGAAAAAGAACTCATTAAATTTCCAAATTATTAATTTTAAAACTGTGATAACTCAATGAGGAGTGGACCAAAACACTATTTCTTCCCATCTGAGGAAAAAATAGTCTGATGAACAAACCAATTATAGTACCACTGTAAACTAGATTGCTGGGGAAAAGCACTTTAGAGCACGAATTATGTGCGCAGACAGATTCTGCTGATTATAAGTAATGTTAGCTATTCATTAAGGCAAGTTCTGCAGAACCCATACTAGAAAACATTTTGCAAAGATGTTCTTTAAGAGTTACAACGTATGCATGCTAATGAAATGTATTTATAGTAGAAACAGTCTTAATTGAAGGCCCTTCAACCAACTCAAAGATTAACCAGAGCTCTCTGGTTCTTTCTAACAGATGCTGATAGTTACCTTTGCCATAGAGAATGCCTGTGACTAGTATGTGCTCTCTGATACATCCATTAACCTCTGCCCTTCCAGGCAAGGTGTGAGCTTACACGAGTCATTGTGCTTATTCCTGAACTTGATTATGCCAGTTGTGCTTGTTACCGTAAATTTGTGATTTAGATAAGACAAACTGATGAAGGACAAGTATGAGTGTTATCTTCGTGAGGAAAACTAAGTTAAGTGCTTGCCAAAAAACTTGATAGTGACAAGTTGCAAAAAAAAAAAAAAAATTGCTGATAAGTGATTGACAAGATAGTGCCAAATAGGTGGTTTAAAAATGTAAAACTTGGGATCTCTGAGTGGCTCAGCGGGTTTAGCACCTGCTTTTGGCCCAGAGCATGATCCTGGAGTCCTGGGATCGAGTCCCACGTCAGGCTCCCTGCATGGAGCCTGCTTCTCCCTCTGCCTGTGTCTCTGCCTCTCTTGCTCTCTGTGTCTCTCGTAAATAAGTAAATAAAATCTTTTTTTTAAAAAAAGTAAAATTTGAGTATTCTGAATTCAGACTGAATTTTCATTCCATTTTAAACAAGGTTTACCCGGAAAACAACATATTATGAATGCAGTTTATGCAAAAAAGATGAAGGGACCTCTAAGCAGAAAACATTAGATGTTGGTTGTGCATCAAAAAATTGTAAAAAATGTACAATGATATGTTTTAAGTTGATATAAATGTTTCCATTATGTCATTTGATTTAAAATTTGTTTATTCTGTTTACCCAAGTACCAGCCCCAATCACATTGGATAGGAGAGCTCCTATCATTCTTAAAAACATAATCATACTATGAACTTTTCATTGATTCAAATAAGACTTCTCCTTACTTGTCTCATTGTGGAAGAAATTTCCTAAGGCAATACCAGAGATAGAGTCTTTTTGTCTGTTCAGACTCAGGGCCTCGAAGCTTAGATACTACAGTAAGCACTGTATTATGTAGTTTTTGCCCATTCCATTCCTCAGGGGCAAACATTTCATAAAAATTCTACGTTAGACCATCTGTCCTAGAAGCTGAGACACTATGTAGGAAAACTTAGAAAGTGTCCTTATTTTACCTGATTCATATCAAGTGCTGGATGACATTTGGCTCTTTTTCTTGATCAATAAATGCTTGGTGTTAAGCTTCCATTCTCCAAGATCTCATACGGAGAACCTTCTATTTCAAGAGAGCTGTTACTGGGAAATCAGTTTTCCTAAAACTTGAGTCCTTATAACACTTTATTCATTTTAAATGTTCTTCATGGTATTTCCATTATGAACTCATCCACCCCCACAAGACAACCACAGCAGGCACTGGCTGCATTAGGAAGGATGGCCCCGCACCAGGAGCCTTACAGGCCCTGCTCTGCCATTTACAGGAGTCTTTAACTAGGACTGCAATTTAGAAAGTTGGAACATTTGGTTCCCTTCCCCTAATGGGGTTTTCACATTGGTTTTGTTAGGTAATCAACACCTTGCCATGAAGTGTATTCTACAGAAATGCTGGCTTGGTAACATTTTCTCTAAGAAGACAGTTACAGCAAGAATTTAGTTAAAAGTGACCTCATGTTATTAAGAGTGGCATCTCAGACTGTTAGTGTAGTAAAAGGAGCTTGAAATGACATCTGCGGCTATGTTTTTCTGTAACTTCTGAAGATTAGCACACAGCAGGCAAAGCTCAGTGACATCTTCATAGTGCTTCTCCAGTAATTTACTGTGCCAGCTAACATGCAGTTGTAAAAGTCACAGTGGTTAAGCATGACAATAGAAAGCCTTACACAAACGTGTAATATTCTCTTGCTGTGAAGGAACAAATGTTATAAAAAGCTTAAATATACTTATTTTTCCTCATAAACATCAACTAGTGTGTAACAGAGCATGAGATTTTACATATAGTTACCTGAGTCCTGTCTGGCAGCCTGATGATAAAGCATAAAATCTCATTTGCCCACAGCTTAGCAGAGGAAGGTAGGGCTATTAAGACAGGTGATATCTACTATAATCATCTCTAGCTGACGCAGAGACCTTCTACTTTCCTTACCTAAAATCGTGTCACTGAACTGACAGAGGAAACTCTCACTGCATATCACTTAATATGAGATCAATATCAGCTGAAGACAGCATGGAACCTTACCAAATCAAGGACACCTTGTCACCTGCTTGGTGATTCTCAGCCTGTCCACTCTTAAATAACATGACAGATATTTATTTTATCAGAATCTCAACTGTTTGGGAGAAACTTTATGACAGAAGCAAAAAAAAAAAAAAAAAAAAAAAAAAAAAACACCACCACCAATAAACAACAAACAGGCATCCCTGCAGACTCACTCAATCTGCAAACTTTCTGTTCTTTTTCCCAAGTGGCATGCTTCTTTCTTCCTAGAATCAGCAGCAAACTGATAAACTTTGGAGAGTGATTCTGGAAACCTGGGTTAACTACCACTAACTTCATTCCCTTCAAATTCAGCCACTCATCATATAAATGAGGCAAATTATATTTTTGAGATGTTAAGCAGGGCTTCTTTTTCCCCAAATTTCCTCTTATTCTTTCAGGTGCCCCTCATTGAAGCAGCAGCATATGCTGCCTCAGGAAAAAGAGGACATCTCACAAACTACATAGAATAAGTCAAATTCCTGGCTTTTTAAAAAAATTTTATTTATTTATTCATGAGAGACATGGCGGGGGGGTGGGCAGAGATACAGGCAGAGGGAGAAGTAGGCTCCATGCAGGGAGCCCGACATGGGACTCAATCCCGGGTCTCCAGGATCAGGCCCCGGGCTGAAGGCAGTGCTAAACCGCTGGGCCACCGGAGCTGCCCAAATTCCTGGGTTTTTTTATTTCAAAGGAGAGACCAAGGCTGGAGTAAAGGTATGGAAGAACACCTGGCTAGTCGCCGAGTACTTTCCCTACCTCCAGGTGAGAAAGATGCTCTGGACCTGATAAAGGGAAAGCTGGGTATTGCTGAGCCCTTAAAAACAGTTCATGTCTTCTAGGCTGGGTCCAGAGAGGAGGGTAAGAACAGAACTCCAAAATGGGCAGATGAGCCTGAGGGCAGAAGAACTGTGCACTCTTTCCAAAGTAGGGCGTAGAAAAAAGAGCAGGACCCTCATTGTTTCTTATGTCCATCAAAGGGTAGGAGTGAGAAAAGGTCTTCAAGGAGCAAGGAAGCTGATGAGCCAAAGAGAGTTTTAGAATCTTCTGTATCCCATTGAGCATGAAGAGCAGCAGAATGACATCCCATGCAGCTACAACCATCTAGTGAGGGCTAATCAACTGGTAGTGGTGAAAGTATTTGCAGTTAGTCTAGAGATAACTAGCTGTGGTCCCTTCCCTTGTGATTTAACCATCAACCAACCTGCATCACATGCATTTTGTAAGCACTAACTCTGTGTCTATGGTATAGCAGGCACTGGAGATTTACAGGCCCTGCTCTTGTGTCTACTGGGGAAGACAAATATTAAACAAATAGAAAAATATACCTGAGTGTTCAAAAATACATATATTTTTTAAAACTTTAAATCGAGATGAATGCTATAAAGTTGGGGTAAATGACATCTGAGGCTCTCCTTATTCAAGGTGTTATGTCTTATGTCTCTTTAATATGACCATCACCTACTGCAGCCACTGAGGGCAGAGCCAAAGGAAATAGATTTCGACCTCAGCTTAGGTGAGGGTAGTTTTCTCTTTACTGTTTGCTTTTCTGTTGATTCAATATTCACCTGTTTAACAAAGAGAGAATATTAAATCTGCTCAAGACTTTTTGGGGAGGGAGACTGGTTGATTAACTTATTGATTGATGGATTGCTTTATATTTTAATCCCAGGTAGTTACATAAATCTGCTCAGGCCTTTTAATAGAATTTCATCCATCTAGCAAGGCAGCAATTATGTTAATCTTCTTTCTTAACTGGTAAGCTCTCATCTTTTCTAATTTATAAGGAAATACAGTATCCTTATATACAATTTTTAAACAAAAAATATTACCCACAATTCACCATAGAGATAATCAGCATTAATAATTTTGTGTATTTCCTCCCCATATTTTTGCTACACAGGTTTTTTTTTTTAATTTTTATTTTTTTATGATAGTCACAGAGAGAGAGAGAGAGGCAGAGACACAGGCAGAGGGAGAAGCAGGCTCCATGCACCGGGAGCCTGATGTGGGATTCGATCCCGGGTCTCCAGGATCGCGCCCTGGGCCAAAGGCAGGCGCTAAACCGCTGCGCCACCCAGGGATCCCTACACAGGTTTTTTTAATAGCAGATGGCAAATAGTTTGCACAATTTGCCTGCTGCTATTTTCACGAGACATTATCATAACAGAAACCTGTCATTTGTGGCTACCCTGCATCTTTAGACAGCATCCCTTTATTGCAATAGATTCCTGGACTATTGGTCCTGTCTTCCTCAGATAGATAAAAAACACACAAAAACTGACAAGGAAACAAACCCCACATTTCCCACCTCCCTTGAGTTGGGTTATCAGGTGTGACCTACATTCCGCCAGTAAGCTGCACCCACCCGGAACTTTGCTTTGGGTGTGAGCCAGGTAAAGAAACAGGCTGGGCACAGGGTCTCCCTTTTGTTAACACAGGTGTCATAAGAAACAGCATGGCCCTAAAGGAAGAGACAGCAAGCCACATCAGTGGCATGGTTCTGGCTAATACTCCTGGACATTTAGCTGTTAGCTTGCTCCCCAGCCCTCTTGCTGCTGCTATGAGCTGTTTTCTGGAATAAATCCTTTTCTGCTTAAACCTCAGAAGGTGGCTGCTCTTATCTGTACCTGGGAGTCCTGACCAGTGCGATAGGCACATTCATGTGTTACTACAAATCACTGTAAACACTTTGGGGTCATGAAAACTGAACAACCAAAATGTTGACTCACTTAAACTAGCTTTTATTTACTGATTCAAGTCTTAAAATGTAGACTCCTCTAAGAGATTTAAGGCCACAGTATTTCTTACTCTTTTAGGGGTAGAAATATGATGAGAGTATAAAACATCCTTTTTAAAGTTATTTTATACTCTTTAATATAGTGTATAAAAAGGACAAAAAATATATAGTGGCAGAAAGTGATACTGATTCAAAAAAGTGGTACATTGGTTAAAAAATGGAAACACCAAAAAAAAAAAAAAAAAAAAAAAAAAAAAAAAAAAAAAAAAATGGAAACACCAAGAACTAAAGTTACCTAAAGGAGTAGCTGAGGGCAGCCCTGGTGGCTCAGTGGTTTAGCGCCGCCTTCAGTCCAGGGCGTGATCCTGGAGACCTGCGATCGAGTCCCACGTCAGGCTCCTTGCATGGAGCCTGCTTCTCCCTCTGCCTGTGTCTCTGCCTCTGTGTGTGTGTGTGTGTGTGTGTGTGTGTGTGTGTGTGTGTCTCATGAATAAATAAATTTAAAAAAAAAACTTACCTTAAAAGAAAAAAAAATAAAGATTTAAAAAAAAAAAAAAGGAGTAGCTGAAAAAAAATTTGTAGAAGCTACTGGAGAGTACACCAGGATGGAATTTTATTTTATTGCAGTTGTTTATTCTCTCAGCAATTAAAAGAGTATACTTTAACATCTGTGTCCAGAGAAAAAAAAAAACTTCTTTTACAGGTCACCATCATATGCCATAATCTATGAGCTGCTTTTGTTTTTAACCATTAAATTCCTGATCCCAGCTCATTTGGGGGCTAGAACTGTCTGATTCACCTGGTCTTTTCCTCTCCACCCCTGATCACAAGCAGTAGCAGAGTTTTGGGGGCTAAAATGGCACAATGGTGTAGTGTAAGTGCCCATGGTAGACATCAATACTGAGGAGCAGAGCCTGATTTCAGACTTTAAACAAGGCCCTGGGGAAGCCACTACCAAATACCTTAAGATAGGAAATTCACAGTTCTGTTACATGACCAGCTATTGACCTCCTTCTGTATGTCAAAACATCATGCCATACCCTGGGGATATAAGGATAAGAAAGATAAACCTCTTGCCCTGGAAGAGAGCTCAGTCCCATGGGAGAGGCCAACAAGTACAAAATAGTTGAACAATTTCATGATAAATGCTATAATAAAGCCTAGTGTCAGGTGGGAATCCCTAATTGTTCCTTGAGGAGAAAAGAAAAAGCAAAATCTCTAACTAGCACATCCCAGGATGTACACTTTTGCACCTGCAAACTACTTTGTACTATGCGGAATTAGTCTGTCTCTAGGTAGATCCCAAGTAACAAAAGAAATGAACTTCCCTTCTTAACTATTTGCCCTATGTATATCAACACCCAGGAGAGGAATGTCCTTATTTGCATCATTAAAATAGTTTATGGAAGTTAATAAGTATGTGAGTTTTTTTTTAAGAGAACTACTTGCAAAAACTTAATTTCTGTATCTATGTATCATTCTTTAGATACTACACATGCACACACACATACAACCAGAGAATGTATTATGGAATGTGGAATGAAAATGTAGGGATACTTCTTAAAAGATCTATAAGACTAACAGGCTCATAAGCCACTCTTTTCTTCCTTCCTCCTCACTGATCTATCCTCAGTTTTTATCCAAATATGTTTTATATAATAAGATTGCAAAAGTAAATGTGAGGCATCATCCCATTAAGCCATGCTCTGCTCTAGAGGACTCTCTTAGTTTGGGGTCCCCAGGAAACACACCCTGAGACAAAGATTTGTGTACAAGTGTTAAATGAAGCAGCTAGAAGGAGTGGGGAAGCTGATCAAGGACATATTACCACATTGGTCACCACTATGGGCAACTGGACCTTAATTCTGTGAAGGAACCCTGGAAGCTAGTGTGGAATAAGCACCTCTGGGTCTCCCTGCTATTTTCTGTGAGAAAGACAAAATACTCCCTAATAGTATTAACTCCCCCACTCTCTCACCCTGCCAGAGCACGGGCCCTAATGGCCAGATAGAGGCCTTAGGCACCACTGCAGGTGCTGGCAGTTGAAGACTGGCTCCATGCACAGGAAACACTAACTACCCAAGGGATATGGATAGGGCACCAAGCCTATCTTCCACAGGCATAAAAATATTTCCTCCATTTTAAATTCTGGTCGATTTTATCTATATCCTAAAGATGGCTAAGATGTAGTGATTCTTACAAAGTTAATTTATTTTTTATTGGTGTTCAATTTACTAACATACAGAATAACCCCCAGTGCCCGTCACCCATTCACGCCCTGATTCCTACAAAGTTAAGTGTCTTTAGTAGTGAATAATGAAACCGAAAACCAATTATAACCTATAGCTAAATTCCATTTCCTAAGCTTTTCAAGACTAATTTCATTTACAAACACATTAACAGTGTATAGGAGTATTGCATACAGATGACAAGCAAAGAATAAATAATTAATAATAACCAATAATACAGACAATAAACAAAGAAAAAACAAATAAGAGTAGAATTATTTCAGACATATTAGTTTAGCAAATATGCTACCCTGGCTCCTATCTAGATTATATTGTCGTTTGTGGTGACAACTTCCATGCTGTGTTTCAATGCTGGTACCATAACAAATTATGCAAGTTGCCATTTATTTTTAAGGAGTAGAAAAGACTAAACAGAGATTTTAGGAGTGGGAGGTTTGAAGACAAATATGGCCCAAATAAAAATTTCTAATAATTATGTGAATTCAATGACGTTTCCCATCTGTATAAATTTTTTTAAAAGAAGAAGTGGCTTGAGCATGTGTTTCAAGGCTGGAAACAGCACTGGTGCTCACTCTACCTTCTCTGCAGAGAATCTCTGGTGTCAGTGCAAGAATAGAACTGCCTTCAGGATGTGTCTTTTCCAGAGGACTCCTTACGAGTCACATAATAAAATGTCTAACTGCTTTGCCCTTCTTCCAGGGGCTTTCTTTTCTCCTGAGCAGAGTTTATAGCCAAGCCAAGAAATCCATGAGTATTAATTAATCAGGTAACTACAAAAGCCAGCATTTGTTTTGGCCCTGCTGAGAAAGCCTGTGTTTGTGGATTCACTACAATGTGTCTATTTCCTCCCACATTTCTAAACCACAGCCTGCATAAAAGCTGCTGAGAATGTCTCACGAAAAACTTCATTGAGAACAAATCACCCTTTAGTCTCATTTTAATAAAAAAATGAGTGGATTCCCTTCTTGGTGGACAGCTTTCTGGAGCTTCTTTCTATAGACTCCAAAAGTACTCCTTACAACCAGGGACGTATTTTTATTTTTTAAAGATTTTTTTTTTTTTTTTTAATTCATGAGACACACAGAGAAAGGCAGAGACACCGGCAGAGGGAGAAGCCGACTCCATACAGGGAGCCCAACGTGGGACTCAATCCTGGGTCTCCAGGATCACACCTTGGGCTGAAGGTGGCGCTAAACCGCTGAGCCACCGGGGCTGCCCAACAACCAGGGGTGTATTAGGTTCAATTCTAATACTAGATTCAATTTTCCCCTCTCAAAGCCAGTTATGGTTCCTCTTCTCCCTTTTCCTTCTCCCCTATACCTCAATACAAGTGGTCAGGCCATTCTATTTTTCTTATTTATACAGATGAGCCAAGTCATTGAATATTATGGTTTGATTATTTTAAAAGACACAAATGACTGTCTACCCATCTCCCCACACCTCCACCATCATATGCTGTGAAGAGGAGGACAGCGGCACCTGGGTGGCTCAGTGTTGAGCATCTGCCTTTGGCTCAGGTTGTGATTTCTGGGGTCCTGGGATGGAGTCCCACATGAAGCTCCCCATAGGGAGTCGGCCCCGACAACATGGCATTTGTTTAAATAATCTGAAAATGTAATTTTGTCATTAATTCAAAATTCCCAAATGTCAAAATTTTTAGGAGTTATTGAAAAGTATCAGGATTCAAAATGATTAACATTTCGTCAGTGTTCTCTTCTTTCCCTTGGGTAGAGATATAGGAGCTAATAGAGCAAATAGGAGCAATCTAAAATGAGGAGAAAGAAGGGAAAGAATGAAGTAAAGAGCATGAATAATTAAGCAAAAAAACCACAAAATATATCAATCACTGAAGTGAGAAAGACAAAAAAAATTCGTAAAATTTCTGACCTCCTCTCTCTTTCTTCTCCCACCAAATTATGAAAACATATTTCCATACATAGTAATATGTATGCTTTTTTCCATAATTCCCTAGAGATACAAATGAGAGAAAAAATTATTAATATAAGGAATTACTTTGTTTTACACAGTCCAAAGCCTCCAACTTAAGAAATTAAGAATGAAGTCATTAGGTGTTAGAAGCACAAGGTTGATCATTACAATTGTCAAAAGAAGGAAAACAAAGTTCCAAGAACTATAGATGACACATATTCATATTGATGACATTTATGAGACACTTATCTGAAAGTCTTTCTAGACCTCTCCAAGGCTAAGTTAGGGGTCTTTCCTCTAACCTTTCACTGCATCCTGTGACAACATCTATTCTCATATAAGCTCTCTTACTGGACTGCAGGCACCCTAAGGGTCAGGGTCACACTTTATTCACCATAGAACTCCCAGCACCTGGCAGTGGCTAATGTGTTTGAATGGGACTAAGCTTGCATACTACTCACCCTTCAAAGTTCAGCTTGCTCATTACCTCCACCATCAAAAGTGTAACTTTCACAATTATGTACTTTTATGCCTTTCTGTTCATCTCCACTCCCAGACTGAGAACAATTAGATTTCATTCATTTCTGTATCCCCAGTGTCTAGCACAATTCTTGACACATAGTGGATGTTCCATAAATGTTTGACTAGTATCAAAATCAACAACACATGAAGTACTGTTGCAAAGGTAATGGGGATCACATCTCCTATACATGATTTTGCCCTGTATGGAGATATATCTGTTTGTATACTGGGCATCAGTCAGAAAGTGGAAGTTTATAAAAGTCTGCTTCCTAGCATATTTGCTTAACAGCCCTTATCTGGAAGCTGACTTACTTAAGGAAGCTGATCATAACATTAGTATTGACAAAGAAAAATGGCAACCTGGAAAATAATTTTGCACAGATATTTCACATTATCTCAGAAATGATAACACCTGCTGCGATGACCTGGCTCAAGAGAAGCACAAAGCTACCCAGTTTTCCATATCCTGTCCCCTTATTCAATTTCTTTCCCAATTTTGGAATGGGTTTTGTGTACGTATAGAATTTTAAAGCTAGACAAGGACTTCCCAGAGCAGACCAATTAAAGCACCTCAACCTATTAAGGATTTGAGAAGTATTTATCCAAGATTATATAGCATATTACAACAGAGCCACATTTACCTCTTGAAAGAGGAAAGACTACCAATTTCAAAGAACCAACTTTTGTCTTCAAATTTAACAGCTTCCCCTCTCTTGCTTCATTATGAAAATCTTCAGTATCTACTATTAAGACAGTCTACAACTTTTTCATTCCTCAAACCATTTGTCAAAGAACAAGAACTCCTGTTGCCTACTCTTTTATTCCCCTCCTTAGCATTAGAGAAAAAGGGAAAAACAAAACCCAAGAGCCTCTTCATAGTGACTGGAGTAATGGTCTTGCTCTTGATGAGATACCTAATAAGGTTACGTCTGTTTTTCATTAATTGTCATTTGAATGTTATAGACAATCTTACCAATAGTTGGGAGTCTCTGCCACTTACAGAACCCCAGATTTGGACTGAGATGGGATGAGATCATGCAGAAGAGTCAGACAGTGTTTTTCAAAACTTACCTTTCCTAGAAAAGTGGTGAAATCTACATTTTTGAGGCCCTATGGGGTAATTTGTTTGTGCGAGGGAGCCAGTTTTCAAAAAGTTCAATTGCACAATATCACTTGATTCAAAATTGTTAAAAGATGGAGTAGCAATATGCTCTAAAAACAAAAATAAATACTGGTAACATAAGGCTATCCAATAATTACCCATTCACTGTATCACATTTAGTACACTAAGTACTGAGCTTAGAGGAAAGATTCTGTTTATCGTCAGCAACGAAATTAAGGAGCATGACAATGTCAGCAAGGATGTGAAGGAATAATTTACCATAGATAATCAGGTTAGCTTTTGTTATGGTTGTTATATGCTCCAAATTTACAATTAATCTTAGGTTAATATTCAAAATGCAATATTCTAATGCATTTTTCATGTCAGGTTTTTATTTTGAACATGACAGAAAAATACTAGAATTGTGGATTTCAATGAGATGATCAGATGTAATGCCAAGTCTACCATGAAATCAAGATACAGCAACAAACTGAATTTTAAAAGGCAACAAAAACTGATTAGCTCCATTTTCTTGACTGGGTAAAACCAACATAGGATAAACCCTGTATAAAATAAAATTAAATTATGATCAAGGCAAGAAGAAAGTTGGTGCTCCAAGAATAAAATGAAAAAGTAATCTAGGATTTTAGTGAAATAAAGTCCCCTAATTTTATTTATAGCAGGTGCTGGTTGGCTGCAAGTTAACACTGAGACAGCCAAAATTGCAAAAAGTCTGTATTTCTAAATTTCAGTATCCATTTCATCATCATGGTAATCGTAATATATGGACTTAAGTTAAAACTCTAACTATAGCTAGCATAAAGCAGATTACTATATTTAAGATGGAAAGGGAGGAAAATGAAGCTCTGTATTAGCATACTGCCATTAGCAAGCATAAGCAACTGATTCTAGGTCTTACATTTTTGCTGAGTAGTGTTTATGTAAAAAAAAAAAATCTGTTTTTATGCACCAGAAAGCCAAGGCTTAATCTACCAACAGAGCCCAAATTAGAATCCACTACTAGGAAGGATCTGGTTTCCCTGAATGACAGCTCATGGATGTAGTCATTGATTTGCAATGAACAAAAAAGTCACAGGTGGCTGTGTGTAAGAAGAGATGGGGACACATGGTTAGCCTGGCTCTGGTTATACAAGTCTTCATATTTCCAAGTCAAGAGGGTGGACGGGAGCCTGGCTAAATAAAGTGCTTCAGAACTTTTGTGCTTGCTGCATCTCCCGGAGATGGCTGTGCAGAGTTTGTCCCACCTGCTAAAGGAGTCCACAGGAACTCCGCACAGGAGACCACCTCCTCAGGTCAGAGCACAGAGCTAGAAACAGTCTTAGGCATAGTTTTCCACCAGCACCATTTCTAGAGACTCTGAATCTCTAGAATTTATTTAAGGATAAATCCAAGTGTTAAGTTCACACGATGAAAGAAAAATCTGTTAGATTCATAAAGTGTGATATCTGAAGAAGCCTCCAAGGGACACAAGATCCTAGAGTCATGCTTCTCACATTTTACCATGCATACAAATCACCAGGGAATCTGTTCCAATACAGGTCTAGGGTAGGCCTGAGACTGCACATTGCTAACAAGGTCCCAGGTGATGCTCTCTATGTTGCCTGTCCAGGGAGCATAATTTGAGTACTAAGGTTTAGAGTTGGTAGGAGTCCAGAAGACTGTCAGGGTTGAGTGTTGAAGAGCCACAGAGTTCTCTAGAGGCTTGGGGATAGGGTGGGTTTGAAGAGCAGCAAAAATGAGAGGATACATGTTCCCCTCCCACCCCATGATGCATGATTCCCCTCCCACCTCATTGGACAACAAAGGTTTGGAGACTGCTGCTGGTCCGGACCCCTCACTTTACAGATAAGGACATTGGAACACAGAGAGGCTGAGAGACTTGACTACACACCCTCCAGAGAATATACCATAGCCAACACCAAGATGATCCCCAAAGGCCAAAAGCCAGTTTTAAAACATTGTTAGCAAAATCTCCTACATTTTTGGCCCACATTCTAAAGCTGCAGTTTGCACTGGTTTTCTCTTGTGTTCCCGCTAGTGATAAGGTACAGCTGTCCACTGGCCCTTTGAATGTATCTTGTTACATGATCTATTACTTTAATGTATTTATACTCAGCCTCATTCCACAAAGAATTGGACATAACTTACATAATAAAATAGAAAACTGAGACAAGCAAGAGGAGGTAGAACTAAGAAATAGATATACTGACCAAAAATTGTTGTTAGAGTTGAATTTCAAATTTAATTCCAAACTTCCTAGAAAGTATGATGACTACTATTACTATTACTATTGTTGCTGATATGGATGGTGATGTCATAGATGCAAATCTTGCCCACACAAGAGGGTATTTCAATCTCCTGATCCTTTGTGACATAAGCCAGTTTTCATTTTAGACACATAGCAGTGGAGGTGTCCCCCAGGAGGATATCAACGATTCTTTTAAATAGAACTAACTCAGAAACAGAATTCCAACTTACATATGGAATAATGCAGTTTTATGTCTAATTTAAGAAAAGCTTCTCAACTCATACCTTAATTCCAGTTTCTATATTTGGTATATGTGTATAAAGCACCTGCACTGTGCAAGATACTCTACTTGTCCAAGGCATAGCTCTGCCTTTGAGGGGTTTGCAATCCAGTGAGAGGGAAGACAAATAATTAGAAGTTATAAGAAAGCAGCATGTACCTTCAAAGGATGAAATAAGTATCCTAAAAAGAGAACCACCAGCCAAGATATGAGATAATAATAAGAAAACATCAAACTACTAAAATAGTGATACTGGTGTTAATTATGATGATATCAAGTGCCATATAAGAACCAATTATTTGGCCCCCTGTATTGATACTATTATAATCCTCACTTTTGAAATGAAGAAACTAAGATATAGAGAGGTTAAGACCTTCATTTAAAGACATGAAGTCAATTAAGTGGCAAACCACACCCAGTAATAATGAAACTGAGACCCCACTTCTAAATCCTGGGCACATCCCCACTATAGGATCCCACCTTCTGAATTTACAAAGTCAGACCCAAATGAACTACAACTGAGAACACAACTCAAAGATATATTCTCTGCACCACGGTTGATAACCTGAATAACCAGGAAAAAAGGGAGAGGTGCCCTCCTGTACCCCAACCTCTGCAAAGTACATGTTCCAATTTTCATGACAAGAATATTTCAGGAATTGTAGACCATGAAGACTGACATGAATCTCTGGCAAAGTTGAAGAATTGATGATTAAACAGATGGCTTGTGAGCATTTAGAACATGAAGCAGCAGCCAGCAGGGACTCACATGGGTTATGGAAAATAAGCCACATTAAATTAACCTAATTTATTTTTGCGAGAGGGTTATTTGATTGGTTGATGAGAGAGAAGCAATCAGTCATGGTATATCATGATTTCAGCCCATCTGATGAAGTCATGTTAACAGATGTCAACGAGAAGAGTGTTGTGATATCCTTTTAATATGGGAGATAAGGAATCTTCATGTGGATTCATGGCCGGTTGAACAAGCAGACTAATCATGCTGGAGTCTTGGGTCTCAGGCCACTTTGCAGATGTTCCCTCTTATAATGCTATCAGGATCCATCCCTAACAATATCTTCACCAACATTTTATTAATAGCTTGGATGAAGATCCAAAAAGATATATTTGCCAAGTTTGTGGAAGTCACAAAGCCAGGGAGCATAATCAATAGACACAGACAGTCAATTTTTCAAAGTAATTGAAGAAGCTGAAATGTGAGCTAAAACCATCTAAGTTAAATTTTGCAAGACTAAACCTTAAGTTCCATAGTTACAGGTGGGGAAATTAAATTTCCAAATCTAAGACGAGTGAAACCTGGCTTAAGATTAGAATGGCTGACCATTCTGTCGGGAGGAGAATAGCTGACCTCAAGATTCAATATGAGACAATATGATGTGATTGCTAAGAGATCCTGAGATTCCAAGCTGATCATGAAATGTATGAAAAGTTGTAGTATCAATATACTTGGTTCCATCAGGCCTGGAAAATTTATTTCAAAAGGAATATTGTCACCCAAGTCAGCCCAAGGAACGATGATTAAGATGTTTAGGGGGTGCTCAAACCACAGGTTACCCAAGGAACAGAGAAATGAGAAGGGCAGAGCTAATATATTTTGAGCAATAACTTATAAAAATGCTGTGTTAATATTTATATTTAATATTTTTAACCATATAGTATAGACTGATAATTTAAGTAATTATCCAAAGTAAGTGGAGGGGCATCTGTCTTTGGCTCAGGTTGTGGTCTCAGGGTCCTGGGATTGAGCCCCACATTGAGCTCCCTGCTCAGTGGGGAGCCTGCTTCTTCGTCTCTCTCTGCCCCTCCCATCTGCTCACGCCCTCTCTCACTCCCTCTCCCAAATAAATAAATAATCTTTAAAAAAGATATGAATGCAGAAGAGTCTGACTTAAAGCCAAGACGCTATTTCATTATTAATTGAACCTCTATCTAGTAGTTAAGACATTGATAACATTGAGAGCAGATTAGACTAAGAAGGGACTAGATAACAATGTCACACAGTTCATGTACATGCCAGGGTTTCATGCCTTCACTCATTTTATTTCGCTGCCTCTGTCTACCAGATTCATATTCATCCTGTGAGATTTGGCCCCTATGCTCTGTCTTCTACAATGTTTTCTCCATTCCATAAAAGTGGGATAAGTGTATCTCCATCTAATCTGCAAGGGGTTGAAAGTGCCTCTTTGCATCCTTGTTGACATTAGTCTGTAAACTCTTCGAAAGCAAGAGCCATGTACAATTTGTTTTTATTTTTTCTACATAGCAGCTTTATTGAGATATAATTTATCCACAATAAAATTCACTTTTAAAGTGTACAATTCAGTGGTTTTTAGTAGTATACTCCCATAGGTTTGCAATCATCACCACCATCTCAGTTTAGAACATTTTCATCATCATCTTTTTATGGACTAAATTTTTTGTTCCCTGCCCTCCATATTTATATGTTGAAGTCTCAACTCTCAACACTTCAGAATATAATTAGTTATTTGGAAAGAAAGTCCTTAAAGGGATGATAAAGTTAAGCTGAGGCCATTAGGATGGGGCCCTAGTCCAGTATGACTGGTGTCTTTATAAGAGAAATACACTACGGGCTCACGCAGGAGCACGCACATACGACAGAAAGGCCATGTGAAGCAGAGCAAGAAGGTATCCAGCTACAAGCCAAAGACAGGGATCTCTGAGGAAACCTTGATCTTGGACTTCCAGCCTCCAGAACTGAAAGAGAACACATTTCTATTGTTTAAGCAACACAGTCTGTGGTTTTATGTAATGGCAGTCCTAGAAAAATAATATAATCCCCAAAGAAACTTCTTACCCATTAGCAGTCACTCCCCATTCCTACAGCCCACTGTTGTTGGCAATCACTAACCTGTGATTTCTGTCTTTGTGGATTTGCCTATTCTGGATATTTTATATAAATGGATCATACAATATGTGAATATGTGTTCTTTTGTGACTGGCTTCTTTCACTTAGAATGTTTTCAAGGTTCATCCATGTTGGCCTTTTCATGGCCAAAATATATTCCATTGTATAGAGATACAGATATTTACTCACACACACACACACACACACACACACTTTTGGCTACAATGAATAATACTGCTAAGTACTTGTGTACAAGGTTTTGTGTTGACATGTTTTCCTTTGGGTGTACATCTAGAAGTAAGATTGCTACCAATGATTAGAAGGGCCAGTGCTTGGTTTAATATTCTGCTGTCATTGGCTTGAAATTCTTATTAATTTTTAACAAAGGGGACTGTATTTTCATTCTGTACTAGGCCCCACAAATTATGTAGCCAGTCCTGCCTCTTATTCAAGCATAAACACTATTTACAGTCAACTCTTGCTAAACTAACCAATCTCCTTCTTGGTCATCAGGTCAATTTTACTTTTACATATTTGGTAAAGCAAGGGAAGCCTGCCAATCCTCTATGTGTCTATCACTGCCATATATATTCTTAATATGGAAGGGATGATTACAGAGGAAGAAGAGGCCATAGGAACATTAAAGGGAACTGAAACATCTTTTCTGTTGAAGCAAATCAGGTGGTCAGAGCAATCAAACACCAGTGAGGCCACTTAAAAATTAACTCTAGAGTCAATAGAAAAAGCCAACCAGATGGGAATTAACTATATGCCTACTTTGATAAAAGTGCTATTTGACACATATACCTCACATCATGTGGACAGATCTTAATTTGGTTCAGTTCCTGAAAGGACTATATGGAAAAATTAAATGCACACTGACAGAGCTTCAGTGAGTGATAAGACTCTCTAATGGGATTTTTATTACATCTTAAAATCAGGTTTATTTCTTGTGGATTACACTTCTATAATTCTAATTTATGTCAGGGAAATAACAACTATTAAGTCATAATGGTTTTACCCTCTTTAAGAATGTATGTAAGAAACAAAATTAATGTATAAAATAAAATTTCCTCTTGTATTTGAAACTCCAGCTCCAGGAAAACTACTCTGAAATAGAACTGAAGCAACTCATGGTAGTTTCAATGAACTAAAATACATTTTCATAGGAACCAAGAAAAATAATGCTTCTTAAAATACACTGAAAATACATCTTCACTGTCAATTAAAGGTTCTCCTGAACTAGAGATTAGTAATACCTTGTAGTTTATCTAGAATTTTTTTAAAAGCCATTTCAATTGAGTCATCCTTATAGAACTACTGAACAATCAAACAAAGCAATGCTGTTGAAGTACTTTTTCTTTTTAATACTATTATTAATGAGAAACAATATAAAAAGACAAATTTCTGGGATTTCCTGGATCAACTTTGATCAGTTTTATTCTCATAGAAAATTCAGACAAATTAAAATTTAAAACTTCATCTTTAAACAATGAGAATGCGTTTTTAAAATGTAATGGTTAAATCCTTAGTGAAGATCCAAGAAATCTCACATTCGGTCTCAGTTTTCTAGCACACCTTAGATTTGAGCTAAGCACCTCTGCAACATCTCAGCTGTGCCCTGGGACAGCTCCTGTCACCCAAACAGACGTGTCTGTGAGGATCACGGGGTAAAAAGTACAACTGTCTTAGGATCTCAAGTTAGGGGTGACTTCCGTCTCTTGTCAATATTAGAGTAGAAGTTATTTAAGGGAGCTGAGATGGAAATTTCGAGACCTCAAGAGATGGTGATGAGACAATGGGTTTTATTTACATAAAATACAATGATAAACAATAGCTAGATATTATATCAACAGCTTTCAGACCTCTGAAGAGCAGATTCTTGTCTGAATGGCCCTAACCCGGGGCTGGTTTTGCTTTCTCTCAAATGGGGGACCAAGGACAGGAGAGGGTGGCTGCTTCTGCAGAGGGCATCTGTTCTGACCCTCTTTGTTATCTTTTCTCAAGAAAGAAACTAGGAGCCCTTGATGACTCAGCTCTACATCTGGATGTATAACAGCAAGCTTCTCTCTACCTCTACCAGAACTTTACATAGCACACTGCCATCATTTCTGATCAAGAGGGGCTTCACACTAGGGAGTTTCAAACACTGTACATTTTCCCTCACTGCAACACAAAGCCCATATTTCAAGAGAGGGGGCACCCATATCTCTGGGTAACAAGAATAATAAACAGCAGTCACTGCACATTAGATCCATCTGCTCCCCAAAAGAAACCATTAGTGAGGGTGTCTGAAGACCTTCAGGCCCCACCTGGAGGAATTTCCTGAGGGCCTCCATATCACTGACCTTGGCCAGGGAAAAACACACTAAGTGAGCTGGCTACTGAAGTAGAAACAAAAACTTTTCAGGCATCGAATAAATTTGAAGCCTGGAAAACTGAATGACCCTCTGAAAATTCCTAACTCCTGCCATATCTAGGGAGACTCTGTCTTCAAGGGCAGGAACAGGAACAGGGACAGCTGTCCCCTCTTGTCCCCCAGATCTCCCCATCCCACTTCCATGGCGTCAGAAGAAAACTTGAGCACCACTTCTCTCAACACACAGTCATCCTTATTCCCCTATAAAATGGCTCCAACTCTGCAGGAAAAGGAACTGAATAACACAAAGCATACTTGGTCTCTGTGCACTACTGCCCAGACACAGAAACATAAGCATATGGAAAAAGTTTGTGTCCTGCTGCTGGAAAAACAGAAGTATTAGTGATAGGTTTTGCTACAAAATTCCTTCCAATGATCTTTTGTCTTGGATGTTTTTGTCAGTTACTATTTACTATCATCTTAACACCAAACAATACAAACTATCTACTAGTATTTATCAGATAGACACACACCCACTCTCCCTATCCTCTTTCCCTTTTTATTTTTTCCATAGCACTGAATCACATGTTAGCATATGGTTTTATTCATCGTCTCTCTTCACAGGCCCACCAGAATATCCCCTCCCTAAGAACATGATTTGGTTGTGTTTGCTGCTGTATTCCACGCCTAGGACAGCACCTGATATTGTTAGCAATCTACCCATTGACTAAAGGCTGAATGAAGGTGTTCACACTGTAGGTTACTTAAGGTAAAGACCACTTCCTAATTGTTACTGACTGAATGATTCTGTTGCAATAAGTACTTGGCTGATATAAACTAGCCCCCCCCCCCCTTTTTTTGCAGGGTCTGGAGTGATAGATCTTCAAATAAAAAAAAAAAAGAAAAAGTGATCCTTCACCACCCAGGGAACAGCAAGATGTCATGGCTCTATCTCCCAGGGGTGACATGGCCTGGCCCGTTTATTAAGATATCACCTTTACCTGAAGCTAGTCTTTCTGCTACAGTAGAAATAAGGCAAGTTTAACTAGCTTGGAGCAAGGAGGTGGCAGGGATAGGGTGCAATGCTGCCCAAGTGTACCTCTGATGGGTCATTTCAAACAGTGGTTTCACATATTAGGGGACAGTCATCAATCTAAATAATAAAGGCTCTCTCTGGGCCATTTTCAGCAATTCCATGTCTATCAAGTAGGCCCAGATGTCTTTCACTGAAAGAGTAACTCCTCTAGGTTTATCTTTTGCAACAGGGCTTCTCCCTGATAAGTGGCCAAAATGGCCTTTTGTTCAGTGCTGCAGATTCATGAAGTGCTTCAAATGTTGACTGTTGACAAGAGCTCCAAGCCAGATTAAATTCTCTGTTGCATAGACAGTTGGGAAAAATGTTCCCCATACAGCTTTAAATGTATTTCCTATTTCTGGGCCGCCCCAACCGTAATACACTATAAATAAAATTTATATTCTGTAATTATCCTGTGAGAAACATAGTCACAATGCATTGTATTTTTGCATATTAAATTTTTTGGTGTTAAATTTACGTTTAAAACATACCCCATTTTTTGTTGCCCCGTTTTACACCATTTTATATTTAATAGACCTCAGAAGAATGGAAGTGACCCATATCTCTCTCAACCTCTAAGAGACCCTAATCCTTCTCACCTCATGGCCTTTCTAACAGAGGTGAGTTCACATCCTACTTTCAATCCAAATGTCATTCTCTGGAGGAAAATGATGGTAGCTGCTTCATCTCTTAGGCAGCTATTAACTAAATGCTCGTTGAGTGAAACCGCTCTTTGCCATTCTCATGGACAGTAGAATTAAGTTTGGCTAAATTTATGACTTTTTCTTTTGAGACAGAACACACATACATCCTTGTGGTATCCATAAAGTAGGAATGTTCATGTAATGTGAAGATAATAAGAAAAACCAAATCATGCCAGTTAAAATGGTCTGAGGAAATAAAGATTTCCCCAAATTTATTTCTCAGCCAACTTGTGCTTTTCCTAGAAAGAAATTAAAGGAAGAAATTAAAAGTATATTAGTGATCTATTTTTAGCCTCTTATTCATTTAACCAGTGAAATTAAAATATTGGAAGATTGTAATTAAATGAAGATGACATTATGGTCCCTATGGGAAATACTGCCGTGTATTAATAGTTGGTTTGCATGTTACATTACCACCATCTGCTGTTCATGACAATCAGTTTCAAAATAGTGACTTCCCTTCTGATTCCCTTTACTAAATCTTTTGTAAATTTAAATACTACATATGCTTACGACCACTAATTTCAGCATGTAGCCATGGTGTCCAATTTGGGTAGTATTTCCTAAGTTGGGCTCCTCGCTATACTAGTGCTAGTAAGAATAGCTAGAAAAATAGGGAGTTCAGTGGTTAAACAAGCTTGGGAAAAGCTCTTGAAGATTCACAATTTACCCCAGCAGATTTAAGTCCCTCAGTAAAAGAGTCCCTCAGTAAAAACAAACAAAAAATCTAAACAAAACTGGTTCAACTCTGTGGAACCAAATGTTTTCTAAACTTGCATAATCGTGGAACTCCTTTTTACACAGAACACCTTATTAACATTTTCAAAAGTACCAGTGTCTGGTGCTTCATAGCTATAAAATGTTTCATTGTATCAAACGCCTACAACCAAATTGGCTGATTTTACAACATGATGTTTGCCTATAAATAATATGCCATCAAATTTACACATATTTTCTTACATAACCTCCAGGAGACACAGGATGGCAAAGTAACGTTGTCACTATCACTTCACAGAAGTTATTTCAGAAAATGAAAAATCATCCCACCACTCGGCCTCAATAGAAGGTTTCCAGGGGTGCTTCGCAAGCTTTTCCAGCAAAATATCTCTAACAGCAAAGAAGGATAAATTCAGACCCCTGAAATGGGATTGCCAAAGGCAGGACAGGTCTCTGAAATCTCATGCTTTGTTTTAAAATTCCTGCAAGATATAGTGCCATGTTTGTGAAATGACAAATGTTCAGGATTATTCACTGCAACAGTGTTTTTAACAACAAAAGATTAAAAACATCCCAAATGTACGTCAACAGGAAGGTAAATAAATAATAGTATAGCCATATAGTGGAATATACTATACAACTGTTAAAACAAAGAATGGGAACATTCTCTAATACTAACATGGGAAAAGCTCCAAGATATTTTGGCATATGAAAAAAGCACGAAACAGAACTGTGTAAAATGTGAGTTTTTATCAGAAAGGAGCAAAAATAAGAATTCTAGAGTTGCTTATATATGCATATGGCAATTCCAGAAAAATCCATAGGAAATTATTAACAGTGGTTATCTTCTGGGGGAGAGAATGGGAACTCAGAAAAAGTAAGACAGGGATGAAACTTTAAACAGTACATCTTTTTATATCTTCTGAGCCATATGAATGTGTATAACCTATTAAAATTTTATTAAACATTTAAAAGTCATATAAATTTTTTACATTGTGACATATTCACATCTGACCTAAAATTATTTTTAAGTATCCATATATTTTTAGAATAGTAAAACTAAATCCATATTTAAATTCCTGTTTGATGGATCATCTGGGACATCATATATGTAGTTCAGTGTGAAAAGCATGGGTTCAGCCCATTTAAAACTTGCTTGAACACGGATGCCTGGGTGGCTCAGCGGTTGAGCGTCTGCCGTTGGCTCAGGGCGTGATCTCTGAGTCCCGGGATCGAGTCCACATCAGGTTTCCTGCATGGAGCCTGCTTCTCCCTCTGCCTGTGTCTCTGCTTTTCTCTGTATGTATGTCTCTCATGAATAAATAAAATATTTTTTAAAAATTTAAAAAATAAAACTTGGTTGGATAGCCTTCATTCCATTTGAAGAATCAACATACACACACACACAAAAAAAAATCTAGAACCTCTACTAGAAAGTGCTTGCTTAACAGTTTGGGACTTTTATCTTTAAGCTGGGGTTAGAACTCTGACACTCAAAATCAGTACCAACATACTACTGGAAGTGACCACGCAGAAAATGCCACAAAACTGACATGGCAACTCCAAGTGTGAAGCATCACAGATTTCTGCCCATTCTTCCATGCCAGAGTGTTCAAGGGCAAGGCAAACTCCAAGGGCAAACCTCTGTTTTACAGCCCAAAATAAGTGGAATTTCAAACTCTCCAACTATTTTTAACACATTTTTTTAAAGCTTGGTGGTTATTTTAAAAATAGGAATAATCAGTCTTGCTTAAACCAAAATATTTCCCATTATACGTCCTGGACCACCACCACAACAAAACAATTAGGCTTCTTTTGGTTACACTTTCATAGAACTTTCATTAAAATGCTTTTTATATATGTGAAAAAACCTGTGTCATTTATTTAAAGATATGGTCCAAGAAATAAATAAAATACAACACAGCTATAACTCTAATGGAACAAGTGAATGCAATGTGACTAATGTCAATAAAATGAATTACATGTACCTGCATTTTACACCATGAAGATAATTTTGTATCCTTTTTTACTTCCTAAGGGTGGTTTAATTAACCCAAGTGCCATAAATGTCTCTGAATTTCTCTTAAACCAAAATTTTATTTCTTGGTGTAAATAAAGCCAGAATTAAAAAGATAAACAGTGTGAAGAGATGAACCAATACAACACAACCAGCAGGGAGTCATTTGTTACTGCTTTCATTGATTCTGATTCTGTTTCAGAAGGCTGTTCTCTCTGGAATCCCTTCAGAGAAACAAATAGGCAGAGGTGACCGCATGGACTTCAAAATCTCCTGCAATCTCCTGATGATCTGTTGGATATTCATAAGTGGCAAAATGATTCCACCTTTAGGTTTTAGGTTTTATTTCAGTTGTAATAATGAGTTATGAATAATTGATCACTGGGTAATAAATTATTCAGGCAGGCACACAGTTTCCAAGGAATCCTGGAGTGAGTCTAGCTAATGGCATAATACAAGCCAGCAGCAGCTGCCGAGGGGACACCCCACAATTACCTCACGCTGCAGTGGCATGGGTATAGTTAGTGCCTCTCGGTGTGGGCTTTTCAACAAGGGGCCATATTAATGCCTTCTGAATTTTTATAAAGTAGGAATCCCCCCAGGGTACTCTAGTGTCTGTCTAAGTGTAATTATGAGATACTGAGCCCTGACTTCTTCATCCGTCAAAGAAGGGTATTTGCTATCAGCTGAGTACAATCTTTGCTGCTGAAACTAGTGCTGAACCGAAAATCTGAAATGAAGAATGTATGTCTACAAACGCACACACACACACACACACACACACACGCAAGCACTTGTGCGTGTATACATATAGTTTTCACGTGTATGTATGTACATACAGACATACAAATACACACAGAGTTTTTATGGTTATGCCAGGCTAGCAACGTAATGCCAAAATAGCTTTACCTGGAGGAAATTATTTGCTTTTCTCAGTTTTTAAAACCGTTTGAATGTAACTCACCCCTTATGAGCCCAAAACTCAACTTCTTCAAAGATGGTAAGGCTTACTAAAAGTCAACGTTGGATATGTGTCAAGTCCCACCCATATCAAATATCTAAATGCTTTACTTCTAAGTATTGTTAAGTAGCCTTGCAAATCACATCTTTCATTGATCTTTCCTTTAATTTTCATTTATAAAACAATTCTACAAATAATAAAACTACTCATTAGAGCCTGATAATCATTGTACAGAAATATCTTTCAAAGAAACGTGAATTGGGATGCCTGGGTGGCTCAGTGGTTGAACATCTGCCTTTGGCTCAGGGCGTGATCCCATGATTCAGGGATGGAGTCCTGCACTGGGTTCCCCACAGGAGTTTACTTCTCCCTCTGCCTGTGTCTCTGCCTCTCTCTCTGTATCTCTCATAAATAAATAAATGGAATATTTAAAAAGAGAGAGAGAACATATTGAATTAAAAGCAGCTGATCCGGATCCCTGGGTGGCGCCGCGGTTTAGCGCGCCTGCCTTTGGCCCAGGGCGCGATCCTGGAGACCCGGGATCGAATCCCACGTCGGGCTCCCGGTGCATGGAGCCTGCTTCTCTCTCTGCCTATGTCTCTGCCTCTCTCTCTCTCTGTGTGTGTGACTATCATAAATAAATAAAAATTTTTAAAAAAATTTAAAAAAAAATAAAAGCAGCTGATCAACAAATGGCAAATCAAATTTTGTAAAAAAATAGATAGGCTAATCTTGCCCCCAAATCCACAGTATCTGCATTTGTGCAAGGCCAATGAAATGGGAGAGAAGGGAGTGAGACAATGAAAAGCTACTGGACCAAAAATCTTTCTCAAATTTTCCCCAAGGGAAGACAACTGTAACTACCTAATTAGATTTTTAAGGGTTTCTCTAAGTTCAAACTTATAAGGGAAGTGGAAATGTCAATCAAGCTTTAATGAAAATGCTGAGTGCCCACCGTCTATGGGAGAAGTTGAGGAAGCTAACATCCAAACACATTCTTTTTATTATTTTTTAATTTAAATTCCATTTAGGTAACATATACCAAAGGTAATACACATTAGTAGGTAATATATATTACCAAAGTTTCAGGTGTAGAATTTAGTGATTCATCAGTTGCATATAATACCCAGACACATTGTAATCAAAGCTTCAATATTCTAAATGTTCTACTCTTAGAAATTTGGAAACCTAGAACACATGACTAGAGGATCAACATACACTTTAAACTTCCTTCCTCACTTGCTCGATAAAGGTCATGAAAAGCAAAGCCTATAATTCTTCTCTGAACTAAAACCAAGAATATTGACTGGTCTGAACCCAAAGATTAAAAACCAACATTCAGCTCGAACTATGAAATTTCACAATGATTATCACTAGAAACTGCAAAATCAGCCAGTTTAACACTCTTAGAGGTTTTCATATATCATAGTTCAAGGTTGTTTTCCAAACACATTTTCTAAAGTTTGCTTTTTTTTTAATATTTCATTTATTTATTCATAGAGACAGAGAGAGGGAGAGGCAGAGACACAGGCGGAGGAAGAAGCAGGCATCATACAGAGAGCCTGACGTGGGGGGCTTGATCCAGAGTCTCCAGGATCACGCCCTGGGCTGCAGGCGGCGCTAAACCGCTGCGCCACCGGGGCTGCCCAAAGTTTGCTTTTTCAGTAACTAAAACTTTAGGTGGGTTTTTCACATAAATACTAAATAACAGCACTGCTGTAACAAGTTCATTCTATAGCATATAGCAAACATTTCATAATTGTTCATTCATACTTATAAGTATTAGGTAACAGGGGCCATTAAAACAGCTGAAAAATAAAAAGGGATTGTGTTCTTGTTAAAGTATGGAACAGGTCAGCGTCATGGTATTTTTATTTATTTATTTATTTATTTATTTATTTATTTATTTATTTATTTATTTATTTATTTATGATAGACCTAGAGAGAGAGAGAGAGAGAGAGAGGCAGAGGAGAGGGAGAAGCAGGCTCCATGCCAGGAGCCCGACACAGGACTCGATCCTGGGACTCCAGGATCGCGCCCTGGGCCAAAGGCAGGCGCGAAACCGCTGAGCCACCCAGGGATCCCCAGTTTCATGGTATTTTAAAGCAATAAATGTCATATAATACTAACTCCTTATTTTTAATACTACATGAAATTATTTACACAATTAGCATAGCACAGAAGCTACTTTTAGAACTTTGTGTCAACCATGTCTATTTCTCATACAAATATAAATTTACAAATCACTAGATTCCAAAAAATAAGTTTACGAATAACTGGCCAAGGAACCAATAGTGACCTAACAGTTGCCTTTCCCCCCTGTTGACTTTTAAGTCGTGCACATCACTCTAAATTCACTATTTAGAAATGGATGTCATGGCAACTCAACTTTTTTCCCCAGGAAAATTGGCTCAAGTGTAATAAAGTGACCCAGAAACTAATTTTAACCTGAGAGCTTTCCACCTTCTCATTTCTTTGATGTTTACATTATAGATGTATCTCATTCCAACTTCTTTAAAGGTGGATATCACAACTCGAATTTCCAGTTCAAAATAGTCATGAGGGTAGGTGCTAGCCAAAACTACCCACAAGGCAATGCATGTGTCAAAAAAGGAATCAGATCAGTTCAGAAAGGGAGAAGCTGACAAAAGAAAATCCCTCCCTCTGCTGATCCTGTTGGAGTAAGTGATGGGTACAGGGAAACCACTTGCCCTGTGTCAGGCAGAGTATTGGACTGTTTGACTCACCAAAAGCTATTAGAGAAAAAAAGTCTCACAAGAAGCCTGCTTGAAAAGAACCAAAAACAAGAAGGTTAGTTACAGATTATACTTAAGGGTGCTTTGCTTTGAGCCAGGAAATTAAAGTTAGAGATTCAATATTGAAAAATATTCTGATACTACCCATTAAAACCCTGAATTTGGTTATTGAGGTTCCTCTGGAATCCATTAAGAATCATGTCATCTACCTGAAAAAAGTACACTTTTGACTGGGGCGGGATGGGGGGGGCTTGAACTATATTACACACACAAAGTTTTGTTCTTGCATATTATTCACTCATCCTTAAAATATTTTACTTATTGAATAAATGAGACAAAATAACAGTTAAAAGAGTAGGCTTACATAAATCTTATATTTTAAAAATTTGGGGCAGTCAACAATGACAATGTAAAGGGACCAGCATATCTAATTACATTTTTAAATTATCATTTACCAAAATAATTTAGATATCCCCCCATCTCACACATTTAAATAAATAATATTCCTTATTTCTTAGGGTATTACTCAATGTTGGCAAAACCATTAGCTTCCCTGCTCACAAATCCAACAAAACAATACATAAGAACAGAGTAGGATAAGTAAGGAATTTAAACAGTCTAAAAATCTAATAGTAATTTGCCTATATTCTTTTCCTGTCAACAATCTAGTTGTGATTTTTTTTAGTTGTGATATTTTTAATAATTCACTTCCATTTTCTCTCAAACAATAGTGATGAGGGGGAAAAAAACATTAAAAAATAAAGGCTTTTCGTGTGCTGTTGTCTTCTTTCTAAATGGTTCTTGGTGATTCAGTCTTCAAAGCAGGCTTTTTTGGCCCCCTGCCCAAGCCAAAATGAAACTGAGGGGTTCCCTACATCCTACTCATCCTAAAATATTTTACTAGTCATCTCTCATCTGTAAATAATAAAAACCAAATAAAAAGCTCATGACTCCTTTTATGTTAATACATACGATGAAGCAGTCTCAGGAAAACATAAATCATTTACCCCAAAATGTTGACTTCATTACCATGATTGAGATAAGTCAAGGTAACTGTGCACTCTTGCATTTTATTCTCTTTTTCCTTATCTACCAAACCTAAATATTGTAAGATGGCCAGAAGCTCAGGGGCTTGATTTTGTAACAGACAGAGAATTGGTAAAGCGCAAAGTGAAGTCCAAGTTCAAATTTACCCTTCTCATATTTACCTAAGAGGAACCGATGCGCAAGATCCTCTAGAACATGAGCTGTTTTAAGAGAAAATTTAATATGTTTTCATATTATAATCTCTCTTAAAAGATTGAAGATTTTAAGGGAACAAGACTTGATCACAACAATGAAAACTGTTTTCTGGCAGGACAAAACGAAATCATTAGTTTCCTCCAAATTGTTTTCATAACCTCACTGCATAAACCATTGAATCCTATTAAACTAACTCAGCCTACTCAATACCCGGTCCTCCCACCACAGATACCCAGTGGGGAGAATGCCTGGTCATAAGATAAAAATAATAGCTTTAATAAGAGTACATAAAATGGGCTCAAAGTTGGATTTATT
This sequence comes from Canis lupus familiaris, assembly GCF_011100685.1. Lineage (NCBI taxonomy): Eukaryota > Metazoa > Chordata > Mammalia > Carnivora > Canidae > Canis > Canis lupus. The sequence goes on along the minus strand of NC_049244.1, from coordinate 28,767,759 downwards.
AAATCTACTAATGTCTTATTTAGAATGAGTCAAAACTGAAAGCAAGGATATGTTAAAATGATTAAATAAATCGGACAGAAATGCATAAATAGGTGTTTATACTAATACATAAGTAGGTGCAATATATAAGCATTAGCATTGTGAAAGCTACCAGCTACTAAATAGAAGAAATTACTGTCACATTCTGAGTCACCGAAAGCTTGTCTCAAATATTATAAAAATCTATGCATTCTGGTAAGGACTACTACTCATTTTTAACTATTTTTTGACACTGTCAGGCTACTATCATCAATTTATTAATTCACTAAGAGGAAATAATACCCTTTTTATAAACGGTGAAAACTTATATACAGAAAGGAAGGCTTTTCAAGTTCATTCCTTACAATATGAAAACTGATTTCTCTATTTCTCTCTGTGTCTAAAATAAACTTGAAAATGGATGAAGTCCTTTTTTTTCCCTAATTACAACTGAGCATGTCAGCAAATGTGGTCATAATTCAGAACTGGCCCAAATATGCTTCAGTTGAATGACAGAGAATGCCCATCACTTCTCAGTGATTGAATCTTGGTTCTTCATTAGTTTTCCAGGGTTATACCACTGTCAGAAAGGATATGTTGGAACAATCATTACATTAAATCCCTGAGGATGCTAAAAGGTACAATAGTTTTTTTACTTCTACTTCAAAGAGTTTACCAGAATCAACATATTCAATAAAAGGGAACTAACTGCTATCAATGCCATACAATGGACTATTATGCAAGCATTTAAAACAATGCTTTTAAGAGTACTTAGTAACATGGGAAAATACTTATATCTTAGTGCTTCAAAGAAGATGCAAAATTATATATACATTGAGTGAAACTATTCTTCCCACTCGTTTGTCTAGTTCAGTGATCCTCAAAGTATAGTCTTCAGGCCAGCAGCAACAGAGGGCAGAGATGCAAATTCACAGGCCTCACCCAGACTTGCTAAATCAGAAACTCTAGGAGTAGAGCCCAGCGATCTGCGTTTTAGCAGCCCTCCAGGCAATTCTGATGCCTAATAAAGTGAGAAAATCACTGGCTGGTTCTTAATCATCCTTCAGGTCTCAGCCCAAACAATACATTCTCAGAAGCCTTGCCTCATCCAGCACTATGCTGCCAGCTTAGATGGGTCTATCATACTTCATAGCAACCAAGACTTTCCTTTCACAATGGTTATGTCGGCTTATGATGATAAAATTAGAGTTCTTCTTTCCCACTAGACCAGATATTCTAAAGCTTAGTCGAACATTTGAATCACCTGGAAGCTCTCAAGAAGCCCAGATGCCTGGGGTGTGGCCCAACTAAAACAATGTTCTAGGGTATAACTCAAACATGTATTTTTTAAAATACTGTGATTCCATTCTTTGGCCAAGGTTGAGAACCACCAGACTGAAGCACCTTGAAGAGCAGGTGATCAGCAAATAGTGACCAACGTTCATTGAATGAACATGTGGAGTTGGTTTTTTTTGGTTTTTTTTTTACTTTTATTTTCTCTGTGTTGTTGTTTTCTTAAAACTTTAACATGGTACAAAATTCCAAAAATTCCAAATGTACAAAAAGGATTCAGTGAAAAGTACATCTCCTTCACTTTCATCCTCCATCTCTGAGGCAACCACTGTGACTAATACTATATGTTTCCTTAGAAGAGTGAATAAATATTTGTCAACACACACAGAAAAGACCAGAAGTTGGGTGGCAAGATTACAGAATTATTTTCCCACTTTATGCACAGCTGCACTTTTAATAAAACATATATGCATATTACTTTCATTATAGGAAAAGAAGGTACCCTAAAGATAACTGAATGTATGCGCATCCAGAGTTGTTCAGAAGATGCACCCTGGGTCTGACAGTTCTGAAAAAAATGGTCACTTTGGAACAATGTTCTCTGTCATGAGGAAGAGACTCTATTTGGCTTAAGCAAAGAGCTATTCAACTACTCCCTCTACTTCATTTTGTCTATATTTTTACTTCTGATTAGATATTCAGCTTCTCTAGAACTCTCATCAGAAAATGGTGCAAGAAAAAAAAAAAAGAAAGAAATAAAATGGTGCAAGGACACATGAAAAGAGATACTATTCATTCTAGGCCCTGAATTAAGAAGTGGCATTATGATTTACAGATCTGTCTTGTCTGAATTTAGTTAGCATGAGCCCCTACCAAAATTGACTATCTCTAAGTATATTAAGATGAAAAGGGGATCCCTGGGTGGCTCAGTGGTTTAGTGCCTGCCTTTGGCCCAGGGCGCGATCCTGGAGTCCCGGGATCGAGTCCTGTGTCAGGCTCCCGGCATGGAGCCTGCTTCTCCCTCCTCCTGTGTCTCTGCCTCTCTCTCTCTCTCTTTCTCTCTCTATCATAAATAAATAAATAAATCTTTAAAAAAAAAAAAGATTAAAAGCTGAGGACTGGATCTTAGTGTGGTGGTTTAATGATGGTTCTGTCCTTCAAAGGTCCTGACCCCCTCAGTCCCAGCCCTGTTGATGACTGTATCTCAAAAGAACATTCTGGAACTGGTGCAGAAGTCTGAGATGCTCTCAGGAAGAGACTGGGCTTAGGAGAGCTATCTGACAATAATGGACCCAGACTGTTGTGGGGTTTTATTGATTTTTATTATTCTTGTTGAACCTTTATGACTTTTCACCTCCTTTATTCTTAAGGTCTGAGGACCTCTCCCCTCTGCTGTCAGTGGGACTAATTCTAGCAACAGCTCTTAGTCCTCTCTCCTCCATTCTGCTTCTGTGGCTGGGTGAGAAATCTGCCTGTTAGGACTTTTAAAAATTTGTTCTACTATAGGCTCAAGAGCTATCCCAGGAGGCAAATGCCCAGGCTTGAAGACATTTTTCTAAGGACTTGGTAACTTTTCTGATTTGACTCCAGTCCTTATCTCATGCTGTAGACATTTGATACTGAGAAGAAATGTTCTGTGGAGAGAGAAGCATTTCCATGCTAACCATGCTGACCATATTTAGGCAAAGGCCAATGTGTAAGTAAATAGTTAAAGAAGGAAATATTTGGATATTTACACTGACAGGACCAAGGGGGAAAATATGAAAGCTCTTGGATAATTCACAAAAACTAGTAAAATAAAAACCATAGATAACTAGGAATGGATATGAGCAGTGGCCAACAACTCTGAGAGCAAAGTGGCATATAGATGTTTAAATATTATACTGTTTGCTAGCTGTTTTATGCATATTAATTGTATCTTCTTCTAGACTGAAAGTTCCTGAGAGCCAAGCCTTAGCTCCTACTGCTTCAGTTTCCTTACTGGTGCTTAGAACAAAGCAAAGGTTTAATACATAAATTAAATACTAATGTGTTGACAAACTAAAAGACTACAGCACCAAATCAACTCTAAATAATAATGCCACTGTATTTTAAGTTAATGAAATTAAAAACAGCACTATAACCAGCATTCTATGCTGATAAAATGAATGTTGAAATTCATTCCAACTGTGGCCATGATTAACCATGTATAAGTAATCATGTACAAGTTTAATCATGTATCTTAGGGTAAGCCTACTTCCTCAACGTCTCTTTTCTATTAAGTTACATGCACTGTGATAAGGGCCAAAGAACTTCTTAGCTCATCAAAATCTGTGGTTTGCTTAAAAAAATAAAGTCTGACAGCTTAACAAAAATATAAAATTATGAAGCAGAATTAGAACATTTATAAATATCAGTTAACATTATCATATCCTCACATCCATTAGATCAGAGTTTCTATAATTATGAAAGAAAATATTCCTAAATATTGTTTTATAAATTTCATGATGCAGATTAAAAGAAAAACCTCTATGTCATTCAATACTCATTTTAAGTTTAATCTTATTCTACTGTGATAACTAAAAAAGGAATGGCAGATCTTTATGTCAAAGAGTTTTCTTTGATTAATGTAATCAAATGTCATGCCTGTAGCTTCTTTTAAATCCCATAGCTAATGCAGAAAGTCAATAAAAATATAAAGGAATGTGGTATGTGCATTGTAATTAAAATGCACAAAGTCACAGTAATATGAAAAATGTCAATGGTAGAGTGATGCCCCCAAGTGGCATAATGATAAATTGCAATACTCTGGTGGAAAAGTTAGAATAGTATATTCTTTTTGTTTAGTTCTTTGATTAAATCTAAAAGTGCATTTTACATAATCCTAGATTTCACATGAGCTATTAATAAATGTCCTATGGACCATCTCAGATTCATGGTATACTCTAGTCACTCTAATGGGATACTAAGAGATAGTCTGGTACAGAAGGTTATGATATACTTTCTTTATAATCTCAAAAGATTAGGGGTATGTCTACAAAACAATGAAGGGAGTCAGATCTACCCTGATGTATTAAGGGAATAACATTCATAACATAGAAACATTTCTGGTATTATTTTCTACCCATCTCTGACACTAACCAATTCCCTGTTTGCAGCCTACTATGTAAAGCATAATTTATTTATCTTTTTAATTTTATTTATTTATTCATGAGAGACACACAGAGAGAGGCAGAAACATTGGCAGAGAGAGAAGCAGGGTCCATGCAAGGAACCTGATGCGGGACTAGATGCAAGGACTCCAGGATAACGCCCTGGGCCAAAGGCAGGTGCCCAACCGCTAAGCCACCGAGGCGTCCCTGTGTAAAGCATAATTTAAAATCTTATCTAACCAAATTGCTTGGAGAATGGGTGGTGCTAATTAATGTGGCTTGCTCACAGACTGAAGATTCAACTGGTAGCTTAAAGGTCAACATTCTGAGGATCAATTGCTTTTTGAATACAGATACAAAAGAATAGATGACAATAGAATTGTTACAATCTCAAGAAAGATCCTTGAATAAGATTTTAAAATCCCATGCCTGAGATCAGATTTGAAATGTGATTTGAGAGATTTCTCCCTAAAAGTGGAATGCAAAAGAAACATTTTCACTTAATAGAGAGTACAGTTGTTGGGTGACTAGATAAAGTTTTATTAGGCTTCCTTTAATTATTCCTTTAACTTGGACTATTTATAAATAAGATGAATCTTGGGACGCCTGGGTGGCTCAGCCTCTCTCTCTTTCTGCCTGTGTCTCTGCCTGTGTCTCTGCCTGTCTCTCTTTCTCTGTGTCTCTCATGAATAAATAAATATCTTTAAATAAATAAATAAATAAATAAATAAATAAATAAATAAATAAATCTCAACTGCTATTGAGTAATATCCATAAGGTAATATGATAGTCTGTATTTTACACATCTACTTACAATTAAATTTATGTCTCTTTATAAATATATCTATTTATATATTATATACTCTTTATTATATGTATTTATCTTGATATTTCATATATTTATAGATATCTTATTTAATCCTATTATGACCCTATGAAGTATCTTATCCATTTTACAGATAAGAAAACTGAAGCTCAGACTAGGAAACTGCATAACCTTAATCTTACAGTTATGAACAAGACTGGCTTTACATCATCCTCAAAGCCTGTGGTCTTAACCACGACAAGTTACAGCCTTCCTTCTAGCATTCTAGGATTTTGTGAACAGCTATTGTCATGATTCCTCATGATTTTAGCAGAGAGTTTTAAAATCAATTGATCTAAAATCAAATGTCTAAGGACGGGCAGGTAGTAGAAAGGTGTGATACAGCTGGGTAAAAGAGACAGTGAAGAGTGGCAACACATGGCTAACTACTGGCAACTAATTTAGACTGAAAAAGAAACACTGTTCAGGCCAAACGAAACACATCTGAAGGCTGAATGTAGCCTGTCTGTCATATGTTGTAGAGATTCTGATGATGGATTGTTTTTCAAGAGATTCTATGCTAGATTTTCTGGTATCAAGTAATTTGTCAATTATCCTCACTGTTGGGTTCATCCCTCACCCCTAGGGCTTCATCTGCCATATTCAGCCCAAGTTAGGTGTTTTCAGACTAATAGGGCAAGTACAGGAAGAGTTATTGACAAATCACTTCCCAACCAACCAACCAACCCTTTCCTCTCCATTTCTCTCCTCCTGCCCCAACACCTACACACTTCACTCATCCATCATCTCAAGTCTGAAGCTTTCAAATTTGGTCTTCCTACATCTTATTTTGCATCCCTGTGTTCAACTTTTTAGCCCTCCTATGAATTCCTTTAAGATTTTTCACATTCCTCACTCAATGAAAAAAACAAAATCAAATATAGTCTTTATGATGAGGGATAAAAGCAGAAAAACGTTCACCTTTAGCCCAGAAGGCTGCACAGTTTCAATAAGGATCACATATGTACTGGTTAGTATTATTTAAAGGGTATCATGACTGTTGGTATATCTCCCTGACAGTTAATACTGAGCTGAATGGTAAGCACCAGAGAAATCTTGCAGCAGTAGTTACAAGTGGAAATTCAAAGAAAACATGTATGATCTAACATTCCCTGCATGTCCCACCCCCTTGAACACAAAGCATATAAACACCAGCTTCATACAACAAAAGTGCTGCTCTTTCTGCTCATGGGTCCTATCCCTGTGCTATAATAAAAGCATCTTTCTGGGATCCCTGGGTGGCGCAGCGGTTTAGCGCCTGCCTTTGGCCCAGGGTGTGATCCTGGAGACCCGGGATCGAATCCCACGTCAGGCTCCCGGTGCATGGAGCCTGCTTCTCCCTCTGCCTGTGTCTCTGCCTCTCTCTCTCTCTCTCTCTCTCTCTCTCTGATTCATCAATAAATAAAAATTTAAAAAAAAATAAAATAAAAAATAAAAGCATCTTTTTGCACTGAAAATGTCTCAAGAATTCTTTTTTGACCAGTTGCTTGTGGTCCCACATCATATACAATGTGATTTTTACAAGTTCTGGGTCAGATTTAGGTCGTACTCTCAATATTTCCATAAAGGTAATCTAGTAATTTTCAGAAATTTATCATTCTGTCTTACATGGGTGGAAGAGTACCTCTAGGATTTCTGGAATTCTTTTTGATAGGGGTCATGAAGCATGCTCTAAGGATACCAGAGAAGTGCCAGCACTGTTGCCATTCTTCATGTAGGAATTTACTGAAAACTATTTAATTCTGGACATAAAGACCATTTAAAAAGTTGATTTTGAAAATAAAATAGTAGCATCAACATTTACCTTTATAATTTCTATGTAATATTAAGAAGTAGAAAATGTTTATTTATTACATTCATTTTAAATCCAGTGGGCAAAAGCTGAAAGAATTTTAAAAAGCCTCAAAATCTCTGAAAAAAAGAATTATGGGATGGAAATCTGTTCTTCTAGAGTTAAGGACTGATGTCTTATTCATTCCTCCTCTGCTTTGTCTTTTTCCTGTGTTTCTGATGTACAAGTTTTTATTTTAACTCCAATTCCAACTAACTTATCACTGCAGCAAATTCAAACAACTTAAAGCTAGAAAGGAAGATTCATCCTTATCTGTAACAGACAACAGCATTACAAGTTTTTCTCTACTGTGAAAGTTTAAAGTCCTATCAAAATCAAAGAAAAGGAAGTAACAAGAGGGCCCTCAATATTATTAATGTAATTTTATTTATTTTTATTTTTTATTTTTATTTTTTATTTTTTTTTTTTATTAATGTAATTTTAGATGGGAGCTCCTGCTTGGTTTAAATGCCTAATTTGAGAATTGTAGGACTTCAGACTTGGAAAAACTCCTCCATAGAAGAAAGCCAAGGAAAATTAATACCATTTTTCCCTTAGTACACCCTATTCACTTCAAGTGTGAATTACCATTTATTTGCATTTCATAACATTTCTAAAATTGCCATCATTATAAACAATTCTTACTTTCTCATTCAAGAAGTCCCAATCAAGTTAAGTGGAAGCAATGTTGTAATTGAGACTCTGGTATGCATAAAAATGTTATTTTCACTTAATCTACCCCATTTCCCATCTCTAGGTCATTTGGGTACTTCACTCACCTGCTGAAATACGTTTAAAAATCTTATCTTTAGACACCATTCAAGAAGTTTTTCTATCACTTAAGTTCTTAGAATCTCAAATGCAAAGGGCAAATGATACTCCATGTTCTTAATGAGCTAAGAGCTATGCATACAGGGCAGCCAACTCAAAATTTGTATGAAGTATTTTTACTTACAATTCCTCTCCTTGTTTTGCTTTCTTGTCTGAAACCAGATAGACAGTCCCAAAACTTCCACTACCAAGTTTTTGTTGAAGCACATATCTTCTTGCAATCAAAGTCTTTGGATAAGTAGAAATGGCTATTGATTCATTCGCATACTTAGCAGCCTCTCGGAATTTCAGCATGGCTTCCAACAAGAGAGAACTGGTTCATATGCTTACAGAAATTTAATATTCAAGTCTCCTAGAAGATGGCCAAATTCATCCAGGTAGCATCAGTCAATACCTTAAAAGTGAAAAGTTCAGAGATCAGGCAAGCCTAAAGAATGCTAATGTATTCCTAGCCATATGTAGTTTTTGACAATGATATCTGCAACTTTGAGTAGTGGATTCAATGACACCACATTTGGTGACTGAGAGAAAAATGTCAAAAGGTAGAGATACTGGCGGATTCTAATAGAAGACAGTCTTTCACAGGAAGAGAGCTTTCCCTCATACATCTGAATATGGCAAAACTGAGTTACAGTTAATGTGTTTAAGAGTTATACTCCCCACCTACTTTTTTAAAAAATCCAAATATAAGAACATTTATTCTTATATTTATTTTGTTGTGCCCGAGATTGCGAATCCGAGAACCACCGAGGAGCCGACACCGATGCAAACACATGAGGGTTTATTGACAAGCTCGAGCCTGGGTCCAAGTACACCTGACACAGTGGGGCAGGGACTTGGACCCCGAGACTAAGAGGCTTAGCAGCTTTTTAGGGGCCAGTGGCCAATGCGATACGCAGAAAGTTGCACAGTCATGTTGGTTCATCGCAGGTGGCCCATTGAATTACATTTTACCCTAAAGTATCCACTTGAACTGGCCTATCACTGAGCCGGATTTCCGATTAGAGTGTGCCCCGGGCTTGACTAGGGTGTGGCAGTGCCCTAAGCAATAAGCAGGTCGGCCTATCACTGACCCCATTTCCGATTAGGGTACGCCCCGCCTTGACTAGGGTGGGGCAGTGCCCTAAGCAGGTCGGCACAAGGTGGGTGCAGCACAAAATGGAGTCAGTCCTGCTCTGCTTGTCCAGGGGTAGGGGATTTTTGTTAAATTTCCTGGGTCCCACAATTTCTTAAAATTTATTTCTTAAAATCTATACATTTGCATCAATCTCTTCGTAAGTCTTTCTTCCCACCTTATGTCTGTTTTGATTAACAAACAGTGAGTTAGGATCACACTAGAAATTAGCATAGAATTTTTTTCTGTAGATATTAAACCTTGGCTTTTGCATTTATTAGAATAGATGTGAAGAGGAACAAAGACTTCAGAATAAATTTTTCCCATCCTAAACCAATTCTGATCTAGTTTCTGAAGTTATTATACACACTGTGTATAGAGTAATCTCTCTGGATTGGAAATAAGTGTCACAAATGCAGTTCAAACCAAAAACTGTGTTTTGATGATAGCTGAATATACATGTGTTATAATTCCTCAAGGAACTATAAATGTGCTGCAGGATTATGAAAAGTAGGACTGTTTTATATGAGTGTATGCCCAGTAAAATCACTTTTACTTCATCAAAATGTAAAATGTTTTGTTGGTAATCATGAAAAGTGGATTTGTTTAAAATCTATGAAAACATGATTTTTAATTGAAGACAGTCTATGCCTTGGAGTCAAGTTTCCACAACTATAAGACAAAAACTTATCGTGTATAACGATAAAACGAGATGCTACCTGTGTAGTTTGGGGTTCATGACCAACACACTTTGCATGGTGGTGGCAATTACAAATATCCTCAGACTAGAACAAAACAGTAAATGTGTATTTAGGCATTTTTCTTCTTAAACTAATGCATTAATCAGTTAGGTTTTACCTGATGCCAGTAAGATGTATTCTATAAATAGCTTTAAAAAGGGGGAGGGCATGTATGGCTGGCTCAGTTGGCAGAGCATGCCACTCTTGATCTCAGGACTGTGGGTTTGAACCCCATGTTGGGTGTGGAGATTACCTAAAAATAAAATCTAAGAAAAAGGAGGAGGAGAAGAAACCAATCATCGTGTGCTCATGACAATACTAAAACGTTAGCATTGTGTCGGAACCTCAAAATCCCTGAATTAATAAAAATTTACATCAGATTATCAAGATCACAGAAAATATCAGTAAAATCTACTACTGAAAAAAAATGACTGGAGAGCAGTCCTCCAGATGTGTATTTTGTTTGCTTTCCCTGCTCCCACAAAAGTGATACTTTCTGGCAAATTAAAATACATGGACTCATAGAGTTTTCAACAGGAAAGAACCCTCCAGATGACCCAGTAATTCTCCTTATATTAGGGATGAGATAAAGGTCCCTATTCAGTGAAGGACAGACTAGTTCTGGAGAAGTCCAATTTCCCAGGGGCTCCTGTTTGTAAATGAGCTTAATTTTAAACCCAGCAATGTCATCTAAGCAGTCTGGCCAGGCCCACAGACTACTTTGGAACTAGGTTCCCTTCTGCCAAACTCCCAGACTCAGCCCTGTGACCTTTAGTAATCAATTCCACTAATCTCCTCTGTGCAACCACAGAGCTACCCTAGCAGGTCCCATGTTGTCTAGATTCCAGAACTATCTGTTCCTTTGTCAACGTTCACTCGCCCCTACCTCCTGAAGGTTGTGGATGAAGCTGAGCGCCAGATACACACACCTTCTGTATCTTTGTATCCTTGGCTCCTGTCATATAGTAGTAGGTGGTTCAACAAATTCTGTTAAGGCAAACAGGCATCCACACACAGACCGACTGTTGCCCAAGGGAGGAAAAAAAAAGTGTGCGTGGTGAGAGGAGGGAAGAGAAGACTTAGAAAGTCGGATGGGAACCGTGAGAAAGGGGAGAGATGACCTCCTGCAAACTGACCTGGCTGGGGGCAAAAGACAAGGGAAGGAGCGTGTTCATCACGGGTTCAAGTCAAGTAGTTCTCTTCCCTTGTCATAAAGAGAGGAAGCAGGTCAGACACCAGATTCTGCTTAAGTGGAACACTAACCTTTTTTTTTTTTTAATTTTATTTACTTATTCATGAGAGACACACACAGAGAGAGGCAGAGGCACAGGCAGAGAGAGAAGCAGGCTCCCTGCAGGGAGCCCGACGTGGGACCCTACCCCGGGTCTCCAGGGTCACGCCCTGCGCCGAAGGCTGCCCCTCCCCCACCGAACCCTAACCTTAAAGGCAAACCTTAACCTTAAGGTAAAACGAACATTCCCTGCCTCAACTTCTTTTTTAAAAAAATTACATTTTCGCAAAGCGGGCTAACATATACGGAGGCGGCGCCGGCCACGCTTCTGCTCCGGAGGCGGGAGCGGATCTGGGAGGCGAGGAGCCAAGGGAAGCGGAGGGGTCGCGGGCACGGAGGCCCCCGGGGGCCGAGCCCCGCTGGGGCGACCTGAAGCCATCACCGTCCGCGGCTTCGGGGAGCCCGGCGCGCCACGCGGGCCGCCCTTCGCATACCTTTCGGGGCCGAGGGCGGAGGAGCTGCGGCGCCAGGCCGTGCCCACGGTCCCACCCGTAATTGGGACGGACGCCGGGCAGGTCTCCCGTAGGTGCAGCAGCCTCGCCGAGCCGCCCGACCTCGGGGCCAGGCTGTTGCGCCCCGTTGCCAGGGAGACAGCGTGGGGCATGCTGGGAAGCGGCGGGAGGCGGCACGGGGCCGGGCGCCGAGGCGGAAGTGTGCGGTGACCCAGGTGGGCGGGGAAAGGCGACCAGGTCGGGCCCGCCTGGCTCTCCTAACGTGGCAGCGGCCCTCTCGGAGCTGACATCCCCGCCTGCCTTGAGCGACCTCGCGCCCCGCGGCCCCGGAGCCCCTGTGCCCCCGCGCCCTCCGGCTCCACCAGCTTCCTGGACGCGAGCTTTCCCAGTGACGTCATACGCGGCGACTTCCGGTTCCCGCTCCCCAGGTCGGACCCTCACGTGCGGGCGGTTCCAGCAGTGGCTCCTGCAGCCTTTTAATGGAAGGGCCGGCCCCGGGGAGGACGGTGCAGGTGCGCTCGGCTGCTGGCCCGGGTGGCCGGTTATGAGGGTTGTGGAGGAGCGAGGTGTGAAGGCCTGTGTTTGACGACTGGCCTCAAGCCTTCTGGGCGCCTTCCTCCGACCCAGCACACGTTTGTTCAGCTCCTGCGAGGCCCTGTAATTAGCTTAGGAGGAGTGGCCACGGCCTCCGTTCGCATAAGCTTTGCAAGACAGACGTCAATAAATAACTGCTATACCAGATAAGATGCTGAGGAGGGCAGGGCCAAAACTGGGGTGAACTGGCGTGGGCGCAAAATGCAAGGGGTGCCCCAGAAGTCTGTAATCAAGATAGACACATTTTAATGCAATATAATTAAAAATCAAAATCAATGCAAAAGAAATCGGGCGTCGATAAAAATCTCATGGTTTTTAAATAAAGACCGTGCCACGCTGAGCCCTATTGGAGCGGGAGGCCCAAGGAAAAGCTAGTAACACACACTCTGTGACTCCAGTTAGCCAGAGAGGGAGCGATATTCTTGGTCCTGAGCCAGATATGCAATTGCAAGAAGAGGGAAAGAACCTCTAGTTAGGGTGAAGCTGGGGAGTTCCTGCATGCATGTAGCAGTAATTTTCCTTACTCAAAACTATATGCCAATTAAGATGGGACTGACCACAAGCCAAGGCCTAAACGAAATTCCCAGACTGATTATCAATAAAGAAAAACTGGATGGGTATCATTGACCCTACACACTTTCGTTAACTGAAGCCCGGTACTCTCTGGTTCGTTAGTTATGAGAGTGAGAGGGTATCATTTTTATAGCTCAGGACTTTTTATTTTGACCCCGCGAAAATGTTGTTGCAAGGTGATGACTGTTATGTTTCCATATCAGAGCCCGCAGTAGGCTCTGTTAGTATGTCAGTAATGGGCTTTAACTGATTTTCTTTTAGAATCAATAGCCTCCACCCTATCCAGAGATTAAACTCCATGAAACCATTGCATTTGTGCCTTGTCACACATGGGGAAAGCAAAAGAGAATGAAAAGGCACTCAGCTAGGTGGTGTTACTTGAGCATCTAGGTAAGAATTGAGAGGCTAACGCCTAATATGTTCTGTTTAAAGAGCTGTTCATAACATTTGATGTTGGTTTGTGGTGTTGGAAATTAAGACTCGGTCCCCATTAAACAGCATTAGTTGAAAGTGTGTTCTGCTGTTTTAAACAGGCAATTCTTCAGACAGTCATCATGGGTATTCGAGGACTAATGAGCTTTGTGGAAGATCATAGTAATGAGTTCTTCACTGATTTGAAGTTAAGAGACACAAAAATTGTCATTGATGGCTACGCTCTCTTCCACCGGCTTTGCTTCAACTCAAACTTGGAACTTCGGTATGGAGGAGACTATGATTCTTTTGCAGATGTTGCACAAAAATTCTTTGAATCACTGTTGGCTTGTAATATCTGTCCATATGTTGTATTAGATGGAGGATGTGATATTTCCGATAAAAAACTTAAAACTTTAAAGGATCGAGCTAGGGAGAAGATCCAGATGGCTCATTCCCTTTCTGTTGGTGGGGGTGGGTATGTGTGTCCTTTACTCATCCGGGAAGCATTCATACAGGTTTTGATCAAGCTACAAGTGTCTTTTGTCCAGTGCTTCTCAGAGGCAGATCGGGACATTATGACACTGGCTAATCATTGGAATTGCCCTGTGTTATCATCAGATAGTGACTTTTGCATCTTTGACCTAAAATCGGGGTTTTGCCCCTTAAATAGCTTTCAGTGGAGAAATGTGAACACTATCAAAGGCACACAAGACTGCTATATCCCTGCCAAATGCTTTTCCCTTGATGCATTGTGCCATCACTTCAGCAACATGAATAAATCTCTACTACCTCTTTTTGCGGTGCTATGTGGAAACGATCATATTAATCTACCCATCATAGAGACATTCTTAAGTAAAGTGCGTCTTCCTCTTGGAGCTACCAGTTCTAAGGGGAGGAGACACCACCGAGTTCTGGGACTTCTGAATTGGTTATCTCATTTTGCTGACCCTACTGAAGCACTCGATAATGTTCTGAAATATCTCCCAAAAAAGGATCGTGAAAATGTTAAGGAAATTCTCTGCTGTTCCATGGAAGAATACCAGCAATCTCAGGTGGAGCTGCAAGACTTTTTCCAGTATGGTACTTATGCTTGTCCAGCAGCCTTGAATCTGGATTTACCCGAATGGGTATTAGTGGCTTTGGCCAAAGGCCAGCTCTCTCCTTTCATCAGTGATGCTTTGGTGCTAAGACGGACCATTCTGCACACACAGGTAGAAAATATGCAGCAGCCAAATGCCCACAGAATATCTCTGCCCATCCGGCAAATCATTTATGGGCTTCTTCTGAATGCTTCTCCACATCTGGAAAATACATCCTGGAATGTATTGCCTTCTCAGCCTCTAGCTTTCAGTGAAGTGGAAAGGATTAATAGAAATATCAAAACATCAACTGTTAATGCAGTAGAACTGCCCAAGGATCATTCTGACTTAAGCAAATTGACTGAGGTAAGTGTTTGCAACACTAATCTAGTATTTATAAAGTACTTTACAGGTCCTTTCACACATATTATCTCTCTTAATATAACCAAATGAGGTTGGTTGCTCTATTCCCCCCATTTCATAGCTGAGAAAACTAGGATTCAAAGTGGGTTACTATGTAATATCTCAGCCAGAGAATTGCAGTGCTAGGACTGAAACCCAGGTCTTTTAGCTCTAGATTGCCACTTCCACTCTACTTCAGTAGTCTGTGTTATTTTGCAGTTATTACAACTACTTTGTTGATACTTAATAAATTGGGGTTATGTGCCTTTAGAAAAAAAGGAAAAGGATAAAATTCTGAGCTGCAAAATAAAGTGTGCCTGAAGGCATTGATCATAGGCATAACTAAATATTAGACTGCATCAGATTTCAATTAACAAGATTAATATTGATCCTTGGGCCTAATTTTTCATTTTTCTCAATGAGGACCTTTTTTGTTAGGATTTAGGTTTATGGGATCATGATAATTAGCTTGATATTGAAAACATGATTCTTAGCATAACTCAGTGTTGTTAAAACCTAAGTAACTCTCAGACCAACCCACTTTTCAAGGTAAAACCATTTTGTTTTTGTTTTTTTTGTTTTTTTTTTTAATTTCTTTTTTTTTTTTTTTAATTTTCATTTATTTATGATAGTCACACACACAGAGAGAGAGGCAGAGACACAGGCAGAGGGAGAAGCAGGCTCCATGCACCGGGAGCCCGACGTGGGATTCGATCCTGGGTCTCCAGGATCGCGCCCTGGGCCAAAGGCAGGTGCTAAACCGCTGTGCCACCCAGGGATCCCGGTAAAACCATTTTGGATCCCAGTGTTTATTTTGTTGTTTGTAATATTACACAGATATGTTAAAAATTATAAATAGAGAGGGGCACCTATGTGGCTCAGTAGGGTAAGCATCTGATTCTTGATTTCAGTTCAGGTTATGATATCAGGATCCTGAGATTGAGCCCCAAGTAGGGCTCTGTGCTGGGCATGGAGCCTGCTCAAGATTCTCTCCCTTGCCCTCTACCTCACCCTCTGCCCCTCCCCACCCCTATGCTCTTACTTGTGCTTGCACTCTCTCTCTCAATAAATACGAAATTGCTTATGCTAATACAATTAAATTTACAAATTAAATGCATATAAATTTACAATACCAATTGCAGTGCCTATTGAGAGTTTTCTTAAATCCACCTAATATTCAGATTCAGGAGACTTAGCCTAGACCTTTCCTGGTACCAGTTTACTCAAGCATGTAGGACAGCAACCATACCTTCCCAGCAGGTTTGAATCAGGCTTTCCTTTCCTTTGGGAGTTTTTGCAACAGTCTACACTACTGGTTCTCCACTGGAATTATTTTGTTCCCCTACCTCCCACAGGGGACATTTGGCAATGTCAGGAGACACTTTCGATTAGCAGTACGCAGGTTGAGGGGGAAGGGTGTTGGTATTGGCATCTAGTGGGAATAGGCCTAGCATACTGCTAAATATCTTAAAATGCACCAGACAGCGCCACACACACCCCCCCACCAAGGCATTATCAAGCCCCAAATGCAATACCTGACCTACACTGATGAGGGACTAACCTCTTTAATCTCATTAGTGCCAACTCAGGAGGAAATGAGCAACACATCCGATGGGTACCAGTGCCTCCTTGGCAATAAGGAATGACTGCTAATGGGAACGGGGTTTCTTTTGGGGGCTGCTGAGATGTTCTGGAATTAGTGATGGTTGCACAAGCTTATAAATTTACTAAAATCACTTTAAAAGGGTGAATTTTATAACATGTGAATTATATCCCAATTAAAGTCTCACTGGCCGCCTTCCCCCTCCTTTTTTGTAACAATTCCATAAACATAGCTTCCAAGCTCCCTGCAAGGGCCATGCCTAATTACAAGTCACTGCACTCAGGGAAGCCCCGTGATATGATGTCCCCATCTGGTGTTTACAGTTCATTTATAGTTCAAATCTAGATGCAATTTTACAAGTTATTTTTACCATGTAAGTAACATAGCTAATTTTACGTTTCTAGGGTTATAGATTAGAAAGTTGAGCATAGGTCAAATTCCAAATAGAAGGAATTTATGAAACCTTCACCCATACCAATAAAATTGAAATTAGCAACATTTTAAATGATGATGTTTTGTTGAAATTACATTTCTCCTCACAACATAAATGGTGCTATGTGGGAGAGTTTTTAAAACTTTTTTTATGGCTTTATTGAGAAATGAGTAAAGTGCCCATATTTAAAGCGTAAGCTTTGATGAGTTTGATGTTTACATCTGTGAAAACATCCTGCAATTAAAATAATGAATATATGCATCACTCCTAAAAGTTTCCCCTTGCCTCTTTGCAATTCATCCCTCCCTGAGTATGTACACAAAGAACACAGATGATTGTACAGCTTCATGAATTTTCACCAACTTGACACCTCCATGTAAAGCACACCCAGATGAAGACACATAATCAGTACCCCAACAGTTTTCCCTAATGTCTGGTTCCAGTACCTCCTCTCCCACCTCCTATAATCACTATCCAGACCTTTAACAACATTGAATAGTTTTAACTGTTTTCATATTTTGTAAAAATGGAATCATACAGTATGAATTCATCTGGCTTTTTATTCAACACGATGTTTCTGAAATTCATATCACTGTGAGAAGCTATAGATCATTTATTTCTTATTGCTGTGTATTATTACATTGTGGGAATATACCACAGTTGATTTTTCCATTTTGCAGGCGATAGACATTTCGGTAGTTAGCAGTTTGGGCAATTATGAATAGTGCTATGAACACTCCAGTGCCTATCATCTATAGATAGTATGGACACATTTCTATTGTATATATTACTAAGAGTGGAATTGTTAGAAGATATGCATATGTTCAGTTTACAAGATACATTGCCAAATGGTCTTGCAAGGTGGTTTAACCAGTTAGTATTCCCACCAGCAGATTATGAAGGTTCCTCTTAATTTACACTCATGTGAACACTTGGTGTTTTTTATCCTATTTTTTTTAGCTTTTAGCTATTATAGCTATTCTGATGGTTGTATAGTGGCATCATTTTAGCCAATTTGGTAGGTGTTAATTGCATTTCTCTAATGACTTATTTGAGCACTTTTTATGTGTCCATTGGCTGTTTCACTATTCTGTTATATAATTTTCTGTTCAAACTCTATTGCTCATTTTCCTATTGGTTTATTTCTATACACACATCTTTTGCCAAATAACATGTGAATAGATTGTCAGATTCCGTAGATTTTCACTCTAGTATGTTTTGATGAAGAGAAGTTCTTAATATAGCCCAATTTTTTTTAAGATTTTATTTATTCATAAGAGACACAGAGTGAGGCAGAGACATAGGCAGAAGGAGAAGCAGGCTCCATCCAGGAAGCCAGATGTGGGACTCAATCCTGGGACTCTAGAATCACGCCCTAAGCCAAAGGCAGACACTCAACCATTGAGCTACCCAGGCGTCCCAATATAGTACTATGGTTATCACTTCTGTGACCTACTTAGAAAATTACCATTCAAGGTCATGACAGGTTTTTTCTCCTTTCATATTTAGATCTATGATCTATCTACAACTGATTTTTTGTGTATGGTGTGACATAGGGATAGGGTACTTCTTCATATGAAAATCCAGTTGAGTCCATGAGTATAGCATGCTGATTATACTCCTTGCTAAGTGGAGATGCCAAGTGTTCTCATCACTTACCTGTATTCAGAGTAAAGTGAAATTCTGTGTGGTGAGATCTTTCAGCTTTCTCTTGGCATAAATTAATTCTGTATTTAGCTCAGTGTTACTGGCTCTAATTAGCCCATGATAATTCTAAATGGTATCAGGTGCAAATGTGATTCCAAAGACAAATGCAGTATATGAATACATATTTTATGATAGTTATCTATTCGAGTTAGTAACACTTTATATGCCTTGTGCCAGCTGTTGTAATAGAAACCTTTATAGTTATTTAATTTCCACAGTAACCAGATAGGGTAGGGTTTTCATTTTGATTGTTAGTTGCAATGGATAGAGCTCCATTCAAGCTAACCATGAGAGGTTAATCATAAGGAGATGGAAGTGGATTATTCTTTGGGAGTAAGGCAGTGCCACTCCCAGACCAGTCTCTCTTTTGGAAGGGCTAAGAACTAGTGGGTTCCATAAAACATCTTGTGTAATTCATTATAATGCCCATTACAGATAATCAGAATGACTGTAGAAACACTCAGAAACTTGCCCAGTGCTGTACAGGTAGTGAGAGACAGAACACCTCTAAAGTCAAAGCCCAAACTCTGCTTTGTTCGTAAAAGTTGTAACTTGGCTAGGGAATTCAAAAATTTAAGCATTAGATCTCAGAAAAGAATTCCTTAGCTTATGTATTTCCTTAGCTTTACTTGGTATGTTTTCCTACCAGTTGAGATAATAAAGAGTTTGTTTTACTTTATATTTAAGTAAGTTAATTGTTACTTCCCATAAGGAGTGATTATACTGTAAAGCATTTTAAATATTTCTAATTCTAAAGTTTATCACAGTATCAAAATTTTAAAACCAGTGTTTATAAATTAGATTTAATACTCTCACACATCAGTAATGAAACTACTTTGCCAATTATGATGTGTTTTATTTCAGGTTAACAGGTCCATTCCCAGCTGTCAACACAACACAATGATTGACCACAAACTCGGTTTTAGATAACGGAGAAATATTTCATCCTTTCAGAAAGTTAAGAAATCCTTTTCTGGCTGCATGCAGACATTAGGAATACAACTGTTTGTTTTTTTTGTTTTGTTTTTTTCCCGTAAAGTTTGATCATAAAAAGTCCTTCTAAAGGTGCCCTTTTAATAGTCCTAATTTCCTTATTTGTAGAAATGTGTGGCCTATAAGGTCCCTTATGGTTCTTAAGATTCATTAAGGTAAAGTTAATTCAAGAAGCCTGAAACCCTCATAGCTATTAACTTCCTTTTATTTGAAGTACACTCTAAAGCATGGAGTAAAAGTGAGTATGGAGTTTTATTGTAAACACGATACAGGTAGTCCTTAAATCTTACTATCTCCCTTGATGTTTCTCTCACCTACAAGCAGCCACCCTGGAATAATCCTTGTGTGGGAAAACAAAGATAATAAAACATTCACCTGGGTAGGGACAAGAGACAGGACCCAAATAGAAGGCTGTATATGCCACAAAGGGTGCATATACTCTATGTTTGCCTTCTGGAAGTGATCAGTAATGGCATCGTGAAGAAGGCAGGGTCTCAATATTCACTGGCAAGTAAGAGTAAGGTTGAATATACATCTTTGTGTCTCAAAGCAGATAGTTAAAATGCAGATTCCTGGGTTCCTCTCATATTTACTGAATCAAAATTCGGGGGTTGGGACCTGAGGACTGAATATTTTAATAAGCTTCCTAAGTGATACATGCACTGAAGATGTTCACCAGCCTACATGGAAGATGGAATATCATGAGCAAGGGCTGTGTAGTGGGGGTAGACAATATAGCCATTCAACCATATTTATTAAGCACCCAGTGTTTTAAATGCTTTGAATGTTGCTGATTTCTTTCCATAGGAAGATAAGAAACTGACAGACAATTCATTTGCATTGAAGTCTCTTCAGAGTAGGAAAAAAAGAAAAAAAACACCAAAGACATTCCCCAAAGTAACTTGCAGGATGTTTGGTATGTATTTTCAGCTCTCGTTGGCCAAACGTCAGATACTTCTGTTAGAAACTCTGAAGGTGAAACAGACCATCCTGGAACCAATCCCTTCTTCATTGAAGCTGCCCATTTCTGTCAGTTGCTATTGGTTGCAGCACACAGAGGGCAAGGCAAAGCTACATCACCTCCAGGCCTTACTGCTAGGGATGCTGATGGGGCCCTTGCATGCCATAATCAACAGCCCTGGTAGGTATCTGGAAATTCCAATATATATCTGCATGTTACTTGCATGTAATCGTAAGTTTAAACAAAGAAATATTCTTGGATTATTTACTCCCATCAGTTATATCCACAACTTAGGAATGGAGGCACCGAAATATCATTCATTCACTGGCAAATATTTTTGATCACTTCTGTGTGTCAGGCTCTGTGCTGCAGAACTTGATTATAAGGGCACAGCAGTGAAAATGTGCTGCCACTGCCTAATCCCACGTGCCCTGTGGCACCTAATGCTTTCATCTATGAAGTGTGAATGTGTAATGTGCCAATTACACTCTGTATTCCATGTACCCTATCCCTGTCAATACAGTGGCAACATCATCACTAAAAACTGATTTAGAATTGTCCATTCGTGAAACTTCGGAATACCTACAACCATATCAACATTTGTACTTGTGCTGTTTTTTTACTTTTTCTCCACTGTTAAGTTTCAATTAGTGTGTTAGTGATGGTAGAAATAGTAACTTTCCTATTAGAGAAATACACTTTAAGGCAATTTAGATTTATCAGGTGAAGTATTTGACGATGCATTGGAGCACTTCAATTCTCTCGTGGAATTAAAGGATTATGAATGCTGTAACACTTTATCTAGACATGTATAATCATTATCACACTCCAGAGCAGTGATAATATCTAATGGCCATTAGTTATGTGTGGCTATTAACATTAAAACTTCAGCTCCAAAAAAATAAATAAATAAAAAAATAAATAAAACTTCAGCTCCTCCTTGACACCAGCCACGTTTCAAGTGCTCAGTAGCCACATGTGGCTAGAGGAGGCCGATTTGGACAGCAGAGATACAGAACGTTCCCATCATCGCTGGAAGTTCTGGTGGGTAATACTACTCTGGAGTTTACTTTTTAAAGTAAGTTAAATGAAAGAGTGAACCAGCATAGATTCCAGGACACCCCAAGTGTGAGAGTAGTTGTCAGAAGGGATAGCCAACTTAAGGCCCACTACTAGTCAAGACACAAGTTTAGGGTATTTCCTCCCATTGAATAATAAATAATGAATGTAGTTTAAGAATATTCTCAAAGAACAAGCCTGTTAGGTGTTTACCTGAGTCCAACAGAAGGGGCACGTCAAGGGTCTGTTTCTTTTCTTTTAGGAATTGTGGACCCCGCACCCAGGCAGGCTCAGTGCCTTGCTGCTCGCTAATTGGTAAAAGGTGGGCCTCCTTTTTATTACTTTCAAGTTGGTCCAGTGTCATTTTGCACCTCCCTGCACAAGCAGACCTGCAGAAACTTACAGCTGAACACACACTACACTCATTTCCTAGGGCTGTTTCTTGCTTCTTCACCTCTACTATGTGAAGTAGATGACTGACCATACTCTCACTGAGTTATGCTTTTGTTTTCCTCTCATAAAGCAGAAGTTAAAGTGTGCTTTAAACACAGAGGCTGTGTAAGTGCACTATAGCATAGAGGCCTCCATGGAAGGAAAGTTAGTGAACAAGAACAGTGAGGAGAATGATATTTAATAGTAATTTGTATTTTTCAGAGAGACAGATTTAGGGCTTGGAGAGTTCAGATGCAGATGTGTTTAAGGTCAGGTGGTAGACCAGGGGAAGAGATACTGTTTTAAGGAAAAATAAATAATTTGGGGTTGAGTAAAGTTAGGTTGTCATTAAAAAGGCATTTCAGTATAAATATTTCAGTTTATACAGCAAGGCTTTTACATTGACGTGAAAATAGTAAAGAGCCAGAAGAGAAAAGCAGTTTGGTTATTTAAACTAATTTTTTTTTCCTTATGGAATTCAAAGTTCTATATAGAGAGAAAATTACAGGCTATACAGTGTTTTTGGAAATACTGCCCTTGGGTTGTTTCTTTGTCTAGATAAGGAAGATCTGCGGGAGGATGGTGCTAGGATGTTGTATGAAGAGTTCCAAAGAGTGAAGGAGCAGACGCGGCCGGGCACGAGACTGGACTTAGACACAGCTCACATCTTCTGTCAGTGGCAGTGCTGTCTGCAGATGGGGATGTATCTCAATCAGCTGCTGTCCACTCCTCTCCCGGAACCAGACCTAACTCGGTAAGCACCACGGGAAACTAGTTCAGATGGCTGCACACAGAAGTAAATACTTTTATTTATACTTAAAGCATATAAGCTATGTTTAAAAAATTAATCTTAGTGTAATTGGTCTTAGATCACTATTATAGCTGAAGAACTGGAAACAGGAGAAATACTAATTTTTTTCCATATTCTCAAAAAATTTCTGTGATTAGATCAAATATTTTAAAAAGTCCCTTAAAGTAAAAAGCTATAGAACTTGTTCCTTCATTTCTCTCAGGTCTTTGTTCACATATCACTTTATAAGGCTTTTTCTGATTACCCTCCTGGAATACTACTCTCTACTCCAGTCACTCTAGTTCTACTACTCTTGGATTTTTTAATTGCATTTCTTACCACTTGGCATACAGTTCACATACTCATTCAAATATTTATTAAATGCCTACTTTATGCCAGGGTGTAATGAACAAAATATTTTTTTTAAAAATCTGTTGTAATGGAGCTTTTTTCCTAGTGAGTTGACCACTAAGACACTTCAGTGAACTTTGTCTAGGGTTTTTGTTTTGCCAGGTAAGTATGAAGAAGGGAGAGGCAGCCTGTATGCCAGTAAGTGATTATGTTTGATTATGGAATTAAAGCTGGGTAAGAAAGGAAGGGTAGCAGTAGTGTGTGAGCCAGTGAAAAAGTGCCACATTCAGTGGATTGGGACATCCTGGTGATTGTCTATACAGGAGATCCTAGAGGGAGGGAGGAAGATAAAGGGGAGATTGTTAGCAAATGGAGCTGAGATTATAGATCTCCTTTGTCTCTCTCTACTTGAATGTGAACACTGTGAGGACAGGGACTTAGCTATTTTATTTACTTTTGTAGCCCTGGTGCCTAACATACAGTAAGTACTTTAATATTTGTCAAATAAATGAGTGATGTATGTATGAAGGCATATAAAATACGCCAGTGTGACTAAATGTTTTAAGGTATAAAGCTTCCTAAGCAGTAAATAGTGTTAATACATCCCTGGGCCTAATATCTGAGCTAACCCTAGAACCTTGTACCAAGTAAGATTAATTGGCCTTTGACCTATGGATTTTTTATGCCTTCTTTAAATAGTTTAGGTGATTCTTGAGTGGATCCTAACTACCACAAATCCCTTTACAACAGAACAGAGAAAAACAAGACCAAATAGTTATCTTCATAATAACTTCAGCAGAACTATTCTGGTATCTCAGCATTACTAGAGCTTTTTAAATGATGATCTTAACCTGATTAAATGATGGTCCTGCATCAGTTGCTAAGGCACCAGTTGATCATCTGGCATTAAGTTATAAAATTTGTGGCTTCCAGTTAATCTCATCTTCAATTTCTAAAGTAGGTTTTCAGTACGTGTGAGTCAGTGACCTTGCAAAAGATGCCACTAAATTTTCTCATATTTCAAGAGAATGCCTATTTAGTTTATCAAACATATTTAATTCCTTTTCTTTGAAGTGTTAAGAGGTCTGCTCAACTTTGGGCTGGTTGTAGAAGCAGCAAAGCATCTCTCATTTAATTTGTTGATAAAAAGTTTTTAGATATCACCAGCCAAGTTTGTAATAACAACTCAGTTCCTTCCTTCAAGGAACAGATTTTTCTTAAGTAATTTTAGTAATAACTCTACAGAAGCAAGAAGAGTTCTCAGTGGTTAGCTGCATTTGTTGAAGCCATGTTAATGATCATTGTCTTTGCACTGAACCTATGCTTTACTAACACTTTTCTCTCCTGTTGAACAGACTGTATAGTGGGAGCCTGGTGCATGGACTATGCCGACAGCTGCTAACATCAACTTCTGTAGAGAGTCTCCTGAGCATGTGCCCTGAAGCAAAGCAACTATATGAACATCTGTTTAATGCCACAAGGTCATATGCCCCTGCTGAATTATTCCTACCAAAGGGTAAATCAAATTCAAAAAAAAAAAGGCAAAAGAGACACGGTACCAGCTGGTCAAAAAACAGAGTGGGAACCACCTCAGACACTAGATGCTGGTATGAGGGAAGCAATCGGTTTGGGCTATTAATGGTTGAAAACTTGGAGGAACATATTGAGGTCTCGGAGCTTGAATAAACTCAGTCTGCAACCAGAATTATAATCCTTAAAACTTCTGTTACCTCCCCCTTGAAATGATTAACTGTTTTATTTAGAATCTGTTAGGGGATAAACATTTTAAGAGGCAACCTTTGAGTCCCAAGGTATTTTGTATTCTGCTTTTAATAAATACAACCTGATTTCAAGAAACTTCTGTATTTTCTTAAACGCACTTAAAAACATGTTTGTACTTCTTACGTTCCATTTCCGGACATTAATAATAAATCTGTAACCTTTCCTTTGCAGCAATTCAGCCAGCTATGTTTCCAAAACGAATAGAAATCTTATTTCAATTATTTCCTATAAGCAGGAACTGGGTTATCATCATTTCAAAACATTTTTTTCTCAACTGTTTCCTCTTCATCCTTTATTCTGAAAGGTCTGAGGCTTCGGGAGAGAAAAGTGAGGGAACCAGACAGAAAGCAAACACCTTTAAGTACTAGGGAAATGAGACCATGGCAGGCTTGAGGAATACTTTATATGCTCCAGGGTTTTTTTTTTTTTTTAATGCTCCAGGTTTTAAAGCAGAAGTTGAAACTGTATGGCTCCAACAAATGAAGCAATAGCATCCTGAGCTCCTAGATAGAGGAAAATGAGGAAACACTATGAAGAAGTTAGAATATTAGTGATCTATGCAGCAATACCAGAATCTTACGTCTGCGGGAATTGACCCATTAATGGGATATGAAATTAATGAGTCATAACCAGCATTTTTAAGTGGAAATCATCAGACATGCATATCATATATTAAACGGTTATGCAAAATATATTTCTTATTGTGGATTGCAGTCGAAAGACTTTGAAAGGCACTGCTCTGGAACACACTAGAGGCTGCTAAAATTATAAATACCAACAGAATTGTGAAGGTGCTGGTCAGTTCCAAATAAATAACTTGAAAATAACAAGCAAGTGGAATGAATCTAATTGGGCAAGATCTAGAAGATCTGAAGGTAGATTCCCAGCCTTTGTTTTATTTGCACTTTATTTGCAAATTGTGTTCTTTTCTTGAACTGTACTCTCTCAATGTTATATTCTATATTCCATCAGTGAGAACCCTAAACATGGCTTTAAGCTGCCATGTAAGCTTAAACTGAACAGGCCTATGTTCAGTTCCCAACATCTGGCAGACAAGTCTTTCCACATTCCTAGTGAGAACCATACTAGGGAGTAAGCCCAGCATCACACTTTCCAAGTGCTGACTGGCAAAAACACAATCTTACTTGTTTCTGAAGTTTTCAGCCCTAAAGACTGGCTTCTGTTTCAAATAAAGAGTTCTTGAAATAAGGAAATTTTTGTTTATTTTAGGAGGAGCGCCTGGGGGTCTGTACCAAAGTTCTTTTTATGTTTCTAAAGAGATGGTTATCCAAGAAAAAAAAAAAAAATCAATAAAGCAGTCATATGCTCTATTTTTGATATGTGTTTTTCCAATTGTAGATCTAATGGGGACTACCAGCACATTAAGTCCTTTGTTATATAAAAATTTTCTTTTTCTTGATTCCTGCAGTTGGGGGCCAATGTGGAAATTACACCCAATATGAGTCTCTTACTTCCTGGCTTTATTATTAACACTGCTTTTGCAAACCACCAGCCTTGCATGAAAAATCATTTCTACTTCCACTTTGGCAAGTACCTGGCTTGATAGGCACCAAACTGAAGAGTGTATGGGCTACAAAGTTTAATTAAAAGTCAACTGAATTTTATCATTCATCTTTTTTTTTTTTCATTAAAAGGAGTTTTTCAAGCAAAAAGACCCTCCTTCAGTAGACACCGAAATCAGGTTCCCTTCTCTAGCCATTGCAATCAGAGCCATTCACTTGAATTACTCATCCTTTTAGAGAAGGAGTTAGAATCTAACAATGCTCATTAACTTTTACTCTGACAATTATGGAGTTACCTCATCCAATTATAGGTCTTCTCCTGGATATATAAGTGAGAGGTCATAGGCACTCCAAGGTATCTGAGGGGTTTACCAAAGAAATAGGACATAGTACCTGATCCCCAAAGTCATATTTAGGTAAGCTGCTTGGGGAAGACAACACATAATGAAATAACAAGGACATTTTATAAAGCAATCTGTCAGCCACAAAATGGCAAAGTGCAGATTGAATGCTCAATAAAGAGACAGCAGTCACCAGGATGAGGAGAGGTTAAATCACAAGATTCTCAGATTTGGCTCTGAGCCTGGGTTTTACTAGACAGGGATGTAATTCAGAGGAGATCCTTGGGCCATGGAAACACCTCTGTAGGTTACAAATTCCATATTCTATTTGGAAAGTTTGTTTCCTATTTTTCACAAGTCTTTAGGTCTTGCTTTTTCTGATTCAATTCTAGCTAATGAAAGCTCACCTGAGGCTTTGGAAATGTAAGTCTCCAATTAGCAGTTTAAGTACCAAAGGGACTCTGGATAGTTTTTTAAAATGAATAAATTTTAGTAATAAAGTTGGACAGAGTAAAACACTACACTACAATCATGTTCTATCTAGTTGTAATAAAGTTACTTGAACTTCATTTAGACAAGCCCTTTTTGAGATACCTAGACCTAGAAAGTTTAACTTATATATCCTGTAACTATAAACTCTAAAGGCTTTTCAAGATGACTGATCATGACAAAAAATTCAAATTAGTTTTAGTATTTAAGTTTAGATTTCTAATTCAAATTATAATTTTAGAAGATAAAGACCTTTCTAAGTAGAAAGGTTTTAGGATTATCTTTTCTTTTGTGCATAAAATAATGACTATTCCTCAGTTACCCTATCTGTAACATAGGGGATCAAAGTAGTTCAAATTGTTACATAAAGACAAAATGACATGTACTTTTAAGTTACATCATCCAGTGCCTGGCACTAGAAATATGTAAGGAATGCCAGCCAATACTGTTAACAACCACACAAGAGCAAAGCACCCACACCAAGAGCAAAGCAAGGGATCTGAGGAGGAGAGAGAGGGGGCTGGGCAGAAAGATCAGACCATGACACCAGTGGTTACTAGAGCTAATGCAGAAATTTTACAGAGACAAGGAGATCAACACCACCAAATATGGGCTAACATGGGAAGGGCAAGAACATGAAAACATTAAAACAACTTCAGAGTTGGCTGGCTAAACCACACTAAAAGGCAAAGTGCCAAGAGAATGTGAATAGGCAGCCAAGTTCAACCTTAGAAAATAATGAAAAAAGACCAGAAGGAACTATCCCTGTGGGTATATGCACCTCCTTGCCATTTTTTCTTATTATCAAGGACTCTTCTGTATTGTTTTTAAAATCCAATTGAAGAGCTCTGGGTATGTTTAAAGAAAGGAAAAAATTGAGCACCTGGATGGCTCAGTCGGTTAAGCGTCTGCCTTCAGCTCATGTCATGATCTCCCAGTTCTAGGATGGAGCCCCACATCCTGCCTGCTCAGCGGGAAGCCTGATTCTCCCTCTCCCTCTGCCACATTCCCTGCTTGTGCGCTCTCTCTCTCTCTCTCTCTCTCAAATTATAAAATCTTTTCATAAATTATTTGAAAAAAAAGGAAAAAATTAGTAGCAGAAGAGACCACTTCCTATGAATTTCCTTTTCCTACAACTGCCAGGGTTATATACTGGCCTTACTCCCATAATCCTAAGGAGGCCAAAGCAAATTTCCCCCTTTAGTGAGCTTTCCAGAGTTCACTGGGTGCCACTCTCTAGCACCTGTTATTTGGATGGCTGGCACACCATCAATCCACGAACAGCACCCAGAAAGTAGTCACCCCCAAGACTAAAAAAAATAATTTCACTTCTGTAAAAAGACAACTCTCACTAGTATCTGACTCCAAACAGATCAACCTAGTATTTTTAGTGAGGTGGATATAGGGTACTTGGTACACTTTAAGTGTCTTACACATTGATGCATTCAGTCGACAGCTAAAAGTGATTTTGCATCTTGTATCAATTTGAAATTAAATATTTTGGGAAGTAGTTTTAAAAAGATGCCTCCCCACTTTCAGCAACTGCTTTCTAAACCATATACGGTAAGCTGCTTCAGTATTTCTTTCCAGGTCTGAAATTTGCTAAAATCCAAGTTCATCCAAATATAGAAATTCTAAGAGGACCTCATGTTGAGGAACGTTTTCAAATTCAAAGGCATGACTGAACCAGGCCATGTACAGTCTGTTAAGATGGGAAAAACAGATAAATGAGGTAATACATGGAAAAACATTTCCAGGTATCTTATGCTTTGGGGTGCAATTGTAAATGGGATTGACTTCTTAATTTCTCTTTCTTCAGTCTCATTGTTAGTGTATAGAAATGCCACTGATTTCTGGGCATTGATTTTGTATCCTGCCACGCTACTGAATTGCTGTATGAGTTCTAAAGGATCTATACCCTCAAAACTATAGAACACTTCTGAAAGAAATTGAAGAAGACACAAAGAGATGGAAAAATATTCCATACTCATGGATTGGCAGAATTAATATTGTGAAAATGTCAATGTATATAACCCAGGGCAATATACACGTTTAATGCAATCCCTATCAAAATACCATGGACTTTCTTCAGAGAGTTAGAACAAATTATTTTAAGATTTGTGTGGAATCAGAAAAGACCCCGAATAGCCAGGGGAATTTTAAAAAAGAAAACCATATCTGGGGGCATCACAATGCCAGATTTCAGGTTGTACTACAAAGCTGTGGTCATCAAGACAGTGTGGTACTGGCACAAAAACAGACACATAGATCAATGGAACAGAATAGAGAACCCAGAAGTGGACCCTCAACTTTATGGTCAACTAATATTCGATAAAGGAGGAAAGACTATCCATTGGAAGAAAGACAGTCTCTTCAATAAATGGTGCTGGGGAAAACTGGACATCCACATGCAGAAGAATGAAATTAGACCACTCTCTTTCACCATACACAAAGATAAACTCAAAATGGATGAAAGATCTAAATGTGAGACAAGATTCCATCAAAATCCTAGAGAAGAACACAGGCAACACCCTTTTTGAACTCGGCCACAGTAACTTCTTGCAAGATACATCCACGAAGGCAAAAGAAACAAAAGCAAAAATGAACTATTGGGACTTCATCAAGATAAGAAGCTTTTGCACAGCAAAGGATACAGTCAACAAAACTCAAAGACAACCTACAGAATGGGAGAAGATATTTGCAAATGACATATCAGATAAAGGGCTAGTTTCCAAGATCTATAAAGAACTTATTAAACTCAACACCAAAGAAACAAACAATCCAATCATGAAATGGGCAAAAGACATGAACAGAAATCTCACAGAGGAAGACATAGACATGGCCAACATGCACATGAGAAAATGCTCTGCATCACTTGCCATCAGGGAAATACAAATCAAAACCACAATGAGACACCACCTCACCCAGTGAGAATGGGGAAAATTAACAAGGCAGGAAACAACAAATGTTGGAGAGGATGCGGAGAAAGGGAACCCTCTTACACTGTTGGTGGGAATGTGAACTGGTGCAGCCACTCTGGAAAACTGTGTGGAGGTTCCTCAAACAGTTAAAAATATACCTGCCCTACGACCCAGCAATTGCACTGTTGGGGATTTACCCCAAAGATACAGATGCAATGAAACGCTGGGACACCTGCACCCCGATGTTTATAGCAGCAATGGTCACAATAGCCAAACTGTGGAAGGAGCCTCGGTGTCCATCGAAAGA
This sequence comes from Canis lupus familiaris, assembly GCF_011100685.1. NCBI lineage: Eukaryota > Metazoa > Chordata > Mammalia > Carnivora > Canidae > Canis > Canis lupus. Next base: position 28,737,439 of record NC_049244.1, on the reverse strand, counting down.
TGAATGGATAAAGAAGATGTGGTTTATGTATACAATGGAATATTACTCAGCTATTAGAAATGACAAATACCCACCATTTGCTTCAACGTGGATGGAACTGGAGGGTATTATGCTGAGTGAAGTAAGTCAGTCGGAGAAGGACAAACATTATATGTTCTCATTCATGTGGGGAATATAAATAATAGTGAAAGGGAATATAAGGGAAGGGAGAAGAAATGTGTGGGAAATATCAGAAAGGGAGACAGAACGTAAAGACTGCTAACTCTGGGAAACGAACTAGGGGTGGTAGAAGGGGAGGAGGGCGGGGGGTGGGAGTGATTGGGTGACGGGCACTGGGGGTTATTCTGTATGTTGGTAAATTGAACACCAATAAAAAAAAAAAAAAGAAAAGAAAAAAAAGGATAAACCAAAAAAAAAAAAAAAAAAAAAAAGAAAAATAGTGTACAAAGAAAAAAAAAAAACCTTTCCAGCTTGTTTCACTGGATCTAGTTTTCAGGGAAAAAAAAAAATCAAATTTCACATGAACATGTTGCAATGCACATGCAATCACATCACTTTTATTCCTAACCAGTCTTGATAACATTTTAGGCATCTGGTTAAAATAGCAGAATCTTTCAATATTTATATATTTATGTATATACATATGTGTACATGTATACACACGTATTTTAAATAATCTTCTAATGATTTTGGAGACACTTGGGAGATTTCTGTGTATAATGTATCTCACTGGTCATCAGGATCAGGAAACACCTAGGAATGTTTCAGTTTTTTTAAAAAAAGCTGATCAGAATATATCAACTGAGTTTTTGATCATTTATGACTGAATCATTTATGACAAAATTATGGCATAATGCGAGTTAGCATATAAACTAGGAAAACTCGTCTCTGTGTTTTTAAATATAATTGGTTTTTTGAAGGATTAACTGAGGTGCTGTTTCTTCTTGAAAAACTGCCATGCGTCTATCTGGGCATTATTCTCCCTATATCTTCTTCTGTCTGATTCATGTGTGTTACACATTATGGGAGAATAAATCAAAGGATGTTGATGGGGATACCTAGGTGGCTCAGGCTGAGCACCTGGCTCCTGGCTAGGTGTGGCTCAGGGCATGATCCCGTGGTCTCAGGATTGAGTCCCACGTCAGGCTCCCTGCCTGGAGCCTGCTTCTCCCTCTGCCTACATCTCTGCCTTTCTCTTTCATGAATAAATAAATCTTAAAAAAAAAAAACAAAAAAAAAAAACAAAGGATGTTGACAGGGAAAACAAAGTCTACTGTCTATTATCTCAATGCTTGCTAACATGAATACAGAATAATAAACTGTATTTCATGATAAAGGAGAGGTTATGTGGATTAATCCACCTGTTGGAAGAACTTGCTGTGATGCGGAAACTCTTTTTTGAGTAAATATTTATCACATCACTCTGAAAAAAAAAATGGTGTTTGTAAATGTGCCATTGAGAATTGCTATAAATTATTGTTAAAATTGCTATGGTGATAACAGCATTTTTATACCTTCATAAAATACTGGCAGGAACTCTCTGTCTTCAGATTTTCTATTCAGTTGTCATCATTTCCGTAGGATGAGGTGTAGTTGGGAAGTTGGGGAACTTGGGATTCTGTTATGGATATGCTGTTAGATATATCTTTTAGGCACTTAAGTAGAAACATCTGCTGGGCAGCTGGATATGCCTGAAGCCTAGGTTAAAGCCTCTGAGTGTTGAGATTATAAAGTGTTTTCCTCTTCTTCTATTTATTTATTTTTAAAGATTTATTTGATTGTGCATGAGTGAAAGCAAGCCAGCACAAGTGGGGGGAAAAGGGGCAGAGGGAGAGGAACAAGCAGACTCCCCGCTGAGGTTCAATCCCAGGACCCTGGGATCATGATCTGAGCCCAAGACAGATACTTACCTGACCAAGCCGCCCAGGTGCCCCCCTTTGTCTTCTATTTAAAAACATCTCCAATGAGGGCGGTCCCAGTGGCTCAGCAGTTTAGCACCGTCTTCAGCCCAGGGCCTGATCCTGAAGAGCCGGGATCAAGTCCCACATCAGGCTCCCTGCAGGAAGCCTGCTTCTCCCTCTGCCTATGTCTCTGCCTCTCTGTGTCTCTCATGAATAAATAAAATCTTAAAAAAAAATCTCCAATGAGTATGTTGTACTATTTTATGACCAGAGAGAGGTAAGAGTTGATGCCTCTAGAAAGGATGGCATCAAGAGAGCAAGCTTCTGATGTTCCCTTGTCTTGTCCCAAGAAAGTATGGAAAATAAGAGGTAAAAATGGTGGGTTGAGAAGGCCCTTGTTGTTGACATCTGAGAATGGTGATATCCATAAGCCCAAGTTTCCAATCACAAAGTACTGTAGTCCTTCAAGCTCTCATATGTACGTGAACAGTCGTTTTTTTAAGATTTCATTTGTTTGTTTACTTACTTGAGAGAGAGAAAGAGCCTGCCTGGGGTGACAGGCAGAAAAGAATGAAGAGATAAAGAATGTCTCAAGCAGACTCTGCACTGAGCATGGAGCCTGACACAGGACTCAATCTTATGACCCTGATAACAACCTGAGCCAAAATCAAGAGTGGACGCTCAACCGAGCCACATGGGCACCCCACTAACTTTTTTAAAAGACAAACTAAAGAAACTGACCCTATTATAATAATTATAATTTATGGGCAGCCTGGGTGGCTCAGCGGTTTAGCGCCTGCCTTCAGCCCAGGGCCTGATCCTGGAGCCCCAGGACTGAGTCCCGCGTCGGGCTCCCTGAATGGAGCCTGCTTCTCCCTCTGCCTGTGTCTCTGCCTCTCTCTCTCTCTCTGTTTCTCATGAATAAATAAATATTAAAAATAATAATTATAATTTCATAAAGTTGTAAGTCTGACAGCCAAGGGTGGTTTGTCAGAGGAATCCACTGAGAAATATTATTGCAATTTTACCTTAGAAATACAATAAATACTATGCAAATATATTCTGGTTTGGAACATTATGTTCTGAGAACATACAAGAGTGCATTTTGCCTTAAGATTGTGCTGATAGGATATTCTGGTTTGTACTATTACTAAACTTTGTCTTCCCTAAACAGAATAACATAAAAAAGCCTACTCAAATTAAGCTTGTTTCTGTGTTTGTGTTAGGAAGAAACAGCTAATGAGAGAGAGCCCTCATTTCTCTTCTATGTATGATAAGGAGCATAACTCAGATGGGAAAGCAGATCAGAACACTCTACCCATTCATTATAAAAACAAGAAGCCTTGGTGATAAGGTGGAACCAGTAACAACTGGCATGTCCTCCCTGTTGATGATAATGTTCTGAGAACAGACTAAGACTCTCTGACTTCCTCCATATAGGAGCCTTGGGCAGAGACTTAGAGCTGAGTCACTGACATTAAATCTGGTATCAAGTTCATCCATCCCAGAGATAACATCCTGTTGGGACACTGGAAGGTAGAGAAAATTGATGCCACTTCCTGTCTAGTCTACTGAATGCAGTGGATGGGCCTATTTTCCTCTTTTTGAGTATCTATAGGAATAGGCAACCTTTTTCTGTAAAAGGCCAGAAAGTAAATACTTTAGGTTTAGTGAGCCATATGGTCTCTGTTACAACTACTCACTTCTGTTGTGGCATGAAGTAGTGATAAATAATACATAAATGAATGTACATAACTGTGTTCTAATACAACTTTATTTACAAATCCAGCAGCAGACTGATTTAGTTTGTCAATCCCCAAATTAAATCAACAGCCCATGTAGGGAAGTATTAAAATGTTTCCCTAATTTGCAACACATCTAACTAAATCATGTGCCATCCAGACCTACTCCATAAATACAGTCATAAATTCTAATGCAATCCTATTATATAACCGTATTGAATATGAGAAACATGAAAACATAATTCATTTGTAACTTCCTAAAACTGATTTATTAATGCTTAAATATAAAGTTTTTCATGTCTTTCCTATCAAGCAAATAATTTTTACAATCATCTATTTGGTTGGGGCCTGCTATAAATGGGCTCCAAGGATAATATTTTGAAAGACCTGAGCAGCCCTGGTGGCACAGCGGTTTAGCGCTGCCTGCAGCCCAGGGTGTGATCCTGGGGGCCCGGGATCGAGTCCCGCATCGGGTTCCCTGCGTGGAGCCTGCTTCTTCCTCTGCCTGTGTCTCTGTCTCTCTCTCTGTGTCTCTATGAATAAATAAATAAATAAAAATCTTTAAAAATATATATATTTTGAAAGACCTGCCTAATAAATTTTTTCGTATTATGCTATTAAGATGCAGATGTGATGAAGAAAAGCATGTTTTCAAGGCATTTTAGTATTTTCTTTATGACCATAAGATGGCACCAAATTGTTATTCAACTAACAAGCACTTTAGCATAAGAAAGGCCTTAATAAAAAATTGTTTTTAATATAATTGAGTGGATTAGTATCTAAAAAAAAGAGAGAGAGTTGTATTAAAAAACACATTTTGTTTAGAGTTTAAAGGCTCAGAATCCAAAATGGATCTCTAGGTTTATGAAGAACCATTTGTCCAATTTCTGGCACGATGTGCTTTGTTAAGACTATGAGGTATGGATTCTACTTAGAGGGTTACTAAGTAAAACAATGCAATTATTGCTGAAGAAATGGTGACAGGACAACCCTGATTTAGATATGAAATGCCGTTTTGCCATGCCTAACAGTCATGGGACCAGCAGAGAAATGTGGGGCTTTGCCCAGAATATGTCAGTTTGGTTACACTTAAACAAAAAGGGAAAGAAATGGCAAAGTCAGGCATGTACAGTAATCTATCTGCATATGAAACAATGTCTACCTGGGGTAGCTATACCAATGCAGGCAGTTACCACACTCACAATAGCAGGTTTAGGTTAGAAAAGAATTTATAAAGATCAAAACTAATGGTTACTCAAAGTTCCTCCCCAAACTTCACCACTTAAATCTATTTTGAACGAAAGGAAGCAATTATATCAAATTTCTGGCTATATTTATCAATGCGGTGGCTTGAACTTAAATTTTAATGCTTTCTAAAATAAAATTGCATAACTTAATGCCCAAACTTATGGATGGATTTATTCTTCATAGTATTTACAAGAAACTGTAACACACACACACACACATACACACACACACACACACACCCCTTTACAGTAATCTGGAAAGGCCACGCTGATTGGCTCTTCAGCTGGGTATTGAAGAACAGGTAAAAATTCTAATTCTCAAAACTGAGGCAGAGGAAAACCGTTTTAAGTTGAAGGAATACTATCCAAAAAGACTTCTAAGTGGATTGTGTTAGAACACTGTGCGGGATATGAGGCTAGAAAGATCCAAGGAAGAATTACGACTAAAATGGAAAAGAAAAAGCAAAACATTGCTTTCTATTCTCCTGCCATAAATCTCTCAAGGCAAGCAGCTGCTTTCTAGCGTTAATGTCATTCACTGAGTCCATTTCCACACCCAGCAAACTTCAGTCTAAGCTACCCAGTTCTTTGCTTATTTTCTCTCACCTCTTAAGAAAGTGTCTTACTGCAAATATAAAAAAGATGTGCTCCCAATATTCAGATCAGTGTCTTCCAGTCAGTAATCTTAACAGATTCATCCTGAAAGCTCTGTAACAGAGGAAGCTGAAATCTTATCTTTTCCCCTTGCATTCTGAATGTTTGCTGAACTTCACATTATTATACTAAAAAAACTACTTTCAAAAACTTTCATTCTGTCAAAGCCAAGTTTCCATTCATTTATTGCTTTATTTTTAGCAGAAGGATAATGCCTGTAACAAGAAATTATTTTCCTACATTATACTTTGTCAGCCATGGCTTTAAGTCATATTGTGCTAAAACCTCATCTAACATGTCCACTGGGAAATCTCAAGGATACCACAGACTTCAATTTCAAATTGACCTGTGTCGCATTAAAGGCTGCTCAGCTTCAGTAATTCTCCCAACAGCTCTATTATCTAAGCCAGAAAGCCCAAAACAGGTATTTTCCACATTTTTCTTTTCTCCCACCTGGTCATGTCAATACTATCTCCTAGAAGACAGAAACGCCATGCCTTTCTTTCCATACTACCACAGCTCAATTAGTCCCTCTACCACTTAAGCTTTTACAATTCTCTTCATCAGTCTCCCTATTTTGTCTTTACAATCCACCCTCCAGGCTTCCAAGATAAAAATCCAAACTCACATCACGCTCCTGAAATCTTCCAGCATGCTACCACTCAAATGTCTTTACCCTTCACCACTAGGCTCCTGACTATCTGTCCAACTCTTCACATTATATACTTCCTCCCGTAACTGTTTCAAACTCCTTGAGGTTTTCATTTGTTCCTTCCAGCTCTCCACCAACACCTCTAAAAGGCTGTGTAATTGATTGCAATATTCTGCTGCTTCTAGGCTGAAGATTCCTAACTTAAGGTTCAGGTTCAGATGCTACTAGTTCTAGGAAATTTCTCTGACAACCCCTTCCCATGAAGCTGTTTCTCTCCTTTGACTGCTATAACTTTTGGGGCAGCATTTACCACTATGCCCAATATATATCATATTGGTCTCCAGGTTAAGACTCAAGGATTATACAGGACATATACTTATGTAAGTATAACTACTTACTTATGTAAGTATATGTCCTGTATAAAAGAGATCAGAGGGATCCCTGGGTGGCGCAGCGGGTTGGCGCCTGCCTTTGGCCCAGGGCGCGATCCTGGAGACCCGGGATCAAATCCCACGTCAGGCTCCCGGTTCATGGAGTCTGCTTCTCCCTCTGCCTATGTCTCTGCCTCTCTCTCTCTCTCTGTGTGACTATTATAAAAAAAAAAATAAATAAAAAATAAAATAAAATAAAAGAGATCAGAAAGATTACCAATAAGAAAGATATACCTTTTATGGGTATAAAAGGTAAAAAATGTTTTTAGCATTCTGAGTGTGGTTACTGCTATTACATAAAGCCTGTATATCCTGAAGGGGGGAGGTTTTTTAAGTTGTCTAGTTTCACTTTGTTTCATCTCTGGATGAAACTCCCCAAAGGCAAAATATTACCTCTTATTTCTTTATAAATCTAAACCCTACAACAATATTTGCAGTCTATTTTATCTACATTAATATCAAGGACTGGTTAACCATTATCCATTATCAATAATAACCAACTCTGAAAACCAGAAATGAAAATAAGGTTGTTTAACAAGAGTTAATAGTCATATCAAATACTAAGCTCAAGGAAATCTAATTAGGAGGATAATCTGCTTGTCCAGTCACATACCAGTAAGAATTAATATTTACCCACACCATGTCTTAATACACAAATAAGTTGTTTGGACTGTAACTTAGTCTAAAAAGGCATTTCAAAGAAATACCAATGTCAAGGGAAACTTCCAGTAAAATGTGTGGTGGGGGGATCCCTGGGTGGCGCAGTGGTTTAGCGCCTGCCTTTGGCCCAGGGCGCGATCCTGGAGATCCGGGATCGAATCCCACGTTGGGCTCCCGGTGCATGGAGCCTGCTTCACCCTCTGCCTATGTCTCTACCTCTCTCTCTCTCTGTGTGTGTGACTATCATAAATTTAAAAAAAAAAAAAAAAAGTGTGGTGGATTCATCTTAATGTATACGTATTTTCAAAATAATGTGCAAAGACCACTACTAACTTCCACGAAATCGCTTATTAACAGTTCTATTCCTTGCTAACTCTGTTCATGAGCTCTTGAAGGGCAGGAATGCCACCACCATTTTATTCTTAGCAAACTCCAGGTACTAAGTAATAGTTTACTGAAATAACAATTTATCCATCCAAGATTTTGCTTAAATCATATGTGGAAGTAAAATGCAAATGAACTGCCAAGTGACAAAGAAAGCAAGGTAAAGTTAATTAAGGTTCTTGGGTATGATATTGTTTGCCACCAATTCTTTTTCACTGAGAAACTATTTTAAGAATGGCCAATACTCACTTTATGTCCTGTATAAAAGAGATCAGAAAAATTACCAATGAAAAAGATATACCTTTTATGGGTATAAAAGGTAAAAAATGTGTTTTAGCATTCTGAGTGTGGTTACTGCTATTACATAAAGCCTGTATATCCTGAAGGGGGAGGTTTTTTAGGTTGTGTAGTTTTACTTTGTTTCATCTCTGGATTGTGCTAGCCCCAGTACAAATGTGAGAGAACATGCTAAGCCTTGTTTCTTTGCAACTAGGAATTATCTACCTAGGTAAATTATTTCAAATTCCTTTCTTTTCTTCCCAGATGTTGAATTACTTTGGGACCAAATAACTTCAAAAGGTAGTCTAACAGCAAATAATCAAATAAGTTAGTATTTTAATTAAGGACTCTAGAAAGTCCTAGGGCTAGGAAAAGGGATAAAAATTTAAAATTCAGATACTAGCATGTTTAAATTATAATAATTTGGATGATATACTATGGAAGATACATATACAAATAATCTAATTTGTTGTTACATTACAGAAAATTGAAACCTGGATGATATCTGTATTGTACATTTCACTTTTTAAATCACAGATTCTATGCATTATGAATGAATACTGCCTAGTTTCTGTATCTTCTACATCCATAAAATTTTAATGTCAACAGTCCCGACTGGAAGGTAATTAACTTATGAAAAAAAATCATTTTTTTCTTTTGGTTCAAAATCAAATGAAAGGATAGGCACATTTATTTCATACGAGTCATACTCTAAACCTAAAATGGAAAGCAAAAGATTGATATGCACTTAATAACATATTTCAAGTCTTTGTAACAGAGAAAAAAATCATACAAAATTTAGGTATGAGACATCACGTCTTAAAGATAAAGTTGACTAGATAATGGTTTCTATGTTCTACCTAGTGAGAAAAATGTACATTTGACTATTGAATCTTGAAGGGTAAAGTAGAATAAATTTCAGACATCTCAACTCCTTATACTCAACTGTTTCAATTACAAGGACTCAAAGAATAGGTATTTTTCCTATCATTAATAAGAATATTTCAGTGCTAACACTAGCAGGTTAATATCGGTGATAAAAACTAGAGAGTGGTTTATCCTGACAGTTAAAAAATGGAGAGTAATTATAAAATACAAAACTCAAAAATTTCAAGAAGAAATAAACATTTAAGAATTTGAAACCCATTTCTGTTTCAAAGAGAAGTATTTAACAGGAAAATGGACTTCTAATTTTGAATTTCTGGCCCAAATTTGCCACAACAAACAAAAAATAAATTATCTACACCTCACCAAGCTATTATAAAAACTGATGGCATTATATGAGTAAATCCAACTATTTCTCTAGCATGCTCAATGAATCAAAAGAAAAGCAGAGAACAAATAATAGAAGTCCAAGAAGGAACAGGCTCAGGACAGTGCTGCAACCTAAGCCAAAGAAGCTGCAGATACTCAAAGAGCAAGGCCAGTGCAGAGTCTTCCATGTATACCCTGGTTCATAAGCCATCTATTTGAGTTTGGGGCATTTTTATTCTTTAAGTATAGCATTCTATACCTCCTAAGAAAGATGCTTAAAAATATACACAGAAAGACATTAAGAAAAATAAAATTCAATTATTCAGGTGAGGTACTTGGATTTATATTTAGGGGATGACGAAATGATACTTGACAAAATGTATATTTATATTTAACTCAAAAAAGAGGCATTAACATGTTCATATAATCTGTTATATAAATTTTAGCCCAATCACTCTTAAATACTTTTCATTCTATGACTATGTGTTAATTACAACAAGGCTACTCTACCTAGAATGTCACTTGATAACCCTGTATTAATATTGCTAGACCAAAGACTCATAACTTAAAAAAAAAAAAAAAAGGAACCATTTACACTTACTAAGAAAAGCAAACATTTACTTCAAATTGCAGTATAGGCTTTTCAATCACAAAAAGAAAGAAAAGAACAGTGATCTGACAGTGGTCACATCCTGTGCAAAAAAACTTGATACAAAAACAGTAACACAAGGTGTCTGAGCTGCTTACATTGGAGGGGAAAAGGAAATACAGTAGCTGAAATATGGCACTCCTGGGAATCAACTTCTAAACCAGTAGAATGCCTTTGAAATGATTAAATTTATTTGTGTATTAGTAAGAAAGCCCCACCACCATAAATAGTACAATATTTAAAAATTAAAAAAAATTTAATCTATCTAAGATAGTGTATTTGTACTGTTAGACCTCTTTAAGTGCAGAAGGTGGTTCATGTTTTGCCTTTTTTTTTTTTAATTAAGTAACTGCCCATATGCTTTATAAAGTTCCACTCAATTGCAAAAGCCAATTTAAATCAAGAAATATGTTATCAAAGTTGCATAATTTCATTTGGGACTGCCAGCAGGTTAAAGTCTCAAATCAAGTCTTTAACATAACACTCATTTTTAGTCAATGAAAAGTTAAAAAGTTCTCAAATCTTCATTATCCTCTTGAACTTGCCCTTCTAAATGATCCTCAGACTGCAATTCCTAGTTTGCAAATAAAAGAATGCAATATGCATCATACTTCAAGAAAAGACGACGATGTCGAACTAACATGCTTCTGGATCTTTTCCCTGCTCCTCTCAACCTTCTTTATAATTTCTGCTACTACACACACTGAAGAGGTAAGACCCACAAGAAACAGCAAATCTGCAAGAGAAAATAAGAGATTTCATGGATTTTACTTCATTCATATAATTCTTTGAAACACAGTTGCAAAGCTAATAGCTTACATTTTTCTAGCATTTTTAATATATATATATATATTTTTTAAATTTATTCATGAGAAACACACAGAGAGGGGGGCGGGGCAGAGGCACAGGCAGAGGGAGAAGCAGGCTCCATGCAGGGAGCCCAACGTGGGACTCCATCCCAGCTCTCCAGGATCAGGCCCTGGGCTGAAGGCGGCGCTAAACCGCTGAGCCACCCGGGCTGCCCCTTTTCTAGCATTTTAACTGAACTTTTAAAATACTTTGTTTCACAACCATTCCAGTAGGTACACAAAATTAGCCTGTTTAAAAATGAGTAAAGTTGGGCAGCCCGGGTAGCTTTACGGTTTGGCGCTGCCTTCAGTCCGGGGCCTGATCCTGGAGACCCGGGATCGAGTCCCACATCGGGCTCCCTGCATGGAGCCTGCTTCTCCCTCTGACTGTGCCTGTGTCTCTGCCTCTCTCTCTCTCTCTCTCTCTCTCTCTCTGTGTGTGTATTCTCATGAATAAATAAAATCTTTTAAAAAATGAGGAAAGTTAGGCTCAAAAATGAATTATGTGAAGTCATATAGCTAGGAAAGGCAGCAGCCAGAAAACTAGAACCCACTTGTTATGACTACTCTCCCTGAACCACAGCTTCATAACCATTAAGTCACGCAAGAGTTGTTTTATATTTAATAGATTACAGCCTTTTTCATTTTAATTTGATTGAAAAATGCCTATCTAAAGATTACCTAGGAATTTCTATCTATTCCATTTGAGAGCCTAGAAGAACTCATCATTAAAGACCATGTCTTTGGGGCACCTAGGTGGCTCAGTCAGTTAAGTGCCAGACTCTTGGTTTCAGCTCAGATCCTGATCTCATGAGTCATGAGATCAAGCCCCAGTGATGGGCTCTGCGCTCAGCGGGAGTCTGCTTGGATATTATCTCCCTTTGCCCCTTCCCCTACTCATGAGCGCGTGCTCGCTCTCTCGCTCTCTCTCTGAAATATAAAACAAATCTTTACAAAACAAAATTAAAAACAAATAAAGATTATATCTTTACAGTACTATACACACTATCTCATTCTTATTCATTGCTTGATAAATTGCAGGTGTCTCCTTAAAACCCCACTTTTTATAAAGAGGAACAAGTATAAAAACGAATTTAAAAACTGAAATTAAATGATTTCAACTTCAAGGTAAATTGTAACTTACAGCATGCAACAAACACAGTGAGACTGTATAACTTATTTTCATAAATATCCCAATTAACTTAAAAAAACACAAGAATTAAAAGTAGCATTACCACAAAACACATCAGTCCTCACCTTACACAAGATCAATTTTTAAATGTACTGTATCATAATACATTTAATACATACTATGTGAAAGAATAATGTCTGTCTTCCACAGAATATTAATAAAATTTTCTTTTAGGGTCAGGCTGTTATTTTGTAAAATAAGAATGTACAAATTAGCAAGTAAGAATACTGAAATATTAGTTTACTGAAATTACAATTTAAAATCTATTTTTTCTTCATATAAGATTGAAAAGTTATAAACTACACTCTTTAATAAGTTTTCATTTGCTATACTTCAAAAGCAGCAAATACAAAAAAATTACCAAAAAAATTAAAGCCTAGAGTTAAGCAAGTGACAACTCCCTAAACTTCTGCAAATGAAAACAGAACATTCCTTTTTCAAATCAACTCATTTTTTTAATCTCACTTTTTAAAAGGAAATTTTTAGTAGAACAAATGCCTTAGAAAATACAATAATTCATCTGAAATATATAAATTATAAAAAGATAACATTTTCTTTACCCAGAATACTTAGGCTCTCGGTCTGAAAAACTTTCTGAAGTGGAGGAAAGTAAATAACTAATAACTGTCCCATGATGGATCCAAGAACTGCGTAGCAAAACATTTTATTACTGCAGAGTCCAATCTCAAATACAGACTTGGTCTGTTGGCAGAGCAAAGAGTTCAATTATTATTCCTTGGTCACTGAAACAGCTTCTTAATTAGCATGATCCTCTCCAATTTTTAATAAATTCGATTGAACTCCACAATGGCAATACCATGAAATCTCTTAATTTTAACTATTATTTTGGAATAAAGATAGAATAAAGGTACAGTTTAAAGTAGCTTCTCTTTATCAAGAAAGCTTTCTCTACAAAAGTGACGCTACAATAACAACAATATCAACAAGAGATCACAGAAAGAAAAGTAACTTCCTTTAACATTCTAAAACATCAAAACTTTATTTGTATGATTATTTTGCTAAATCATTTCTATCTATTAGGCTAAGATAATCTAAAAGCCTTTCTTAAAGAATAGAACTAGTTCTATGTGTACTAAAAATGTAAAACTGCCTTTCATAAAACAAAAAAATGAATACCGTAGCTTCTTCAAAACTTAATCTAAATTAAGAAAGTATTCAGAAAGTCCCAGCATGTCAAATGGTAATAGATATAATTGAGGATTTATAAGGTACTCTAGAATTAAAATGAAGAGTCAGGCCTCAAGATGGAACTAGTTTTCAAGAAAAATTATGCTCTGAAAAACTACTACTAGGTTCTAGCCCATAGCCCATTATTTTCTATCAAAACACTTTAATCAAGAAAAGGCAATCATATCTTAAGATACAACATGGGGAAGAAATGCAAATTTAAAACGTCCTAAGTTCTAACACACTGACAGAAATAATCAAAATACATTAATATGCTCAAAACTGTTCTTGTACTTCTAACAATACTTTCTTCTAATATGAGACTAATACCATCTTAACAGAACCCATGAGGTTTGTCCAATACTCTCAGATAATATTAGCTTGAACCTATCTTAAGGCTACAGATAATAAGAGAATGCAAAGAAGAAAAACCAGGCAATGAGACCTGTGGTTTACTTGGATCTTCTGGTCAAACGTAAGTCTATCTGCTCAAATGCCCTATCCCTATTATGACACGTTTGTAGGTACATGTTCATAGGGAAAGCTATATCTGGGGCTATATTCTGTGGCAACAAAATCAAGCAAAGCTAAAAACCCATAATCCTTGCCTACCCTACCAGTTGAATTAGTCAGCTAAGATCACCTAAGCTTACCTGGGATCTGGAACTTAGTGCATTGAACATATCAAAAAACACAAAGCATGTGAAGGTCATTGTCGTGTCTCGAGGTGTTATCACATTGTCTCGTAGCTGTCAAGAGGAAAAAATGGTTGTCAGTGGCTGAATTTAATGAAGAAATACTGCATGCTTGTAAAAGGTTATTTTTTTCTTTGCTTTAGAATAAAATAACTTTAGTCTAAGATATAAAACATCTAAGCTCCCTAAACATATATGCCATTTAAGTATGCCATTTCAGTAAATCACTAAAGAATAGTTGTAATCTAAATAAAGTAAAAAGTCTTTTACAAACCATATATTGGACATTGAAACAATTTTCTTTTCTGATGAAATAAAGTAGCAATAGATTCAGATTTTCTAATTTCTCCCCAAATATTTTTTAAAGATTTTATTTATTTTTTCATGAGAGACACAGAGAGAGAGGCAGAGACATAGCAAGAAGACTCTTTGTGGGGAGCCCGATTCGAGACTCGGCCTGAGCCAAAGGCAGACGCTCGACCACTGAGCCACCCAGGTGCCCCTCCCCAAATATTAATAGACTCATTTTTTTATTGTACTGTTATGTCTTTGCAGATTTAAACTATTCTAATAAATCAATCAACAATTTTATTAATAATAAAGACTGAAACCCAACTATTTTTAATGTCTTTGTTATCTTTTCCAAAGAGCTCTCCTAAATTCCCAGGTTTCTGTGTAACACACCAAAATAACTGAGTCCTATCATACAGAACGCATGCTATTAAGACAGCTTATCCAGTGAGTATACCTCCCGCCAGAAGACAAACAAAGTCCCACAAACAATGATTATTGATGAAACAAGTATTTTAAGTATCAGATTTCTGGTCAAAATGCTGTCCTTCCAGTTGCGTGGAGGTTTACGAATGACATCTTTATCCACTGGCTCTACTCCAAGGCTTCAAAACAAATAGAAAAGTGAATTACTTTAAAGTTTTACGGTTTGGATTTAGCACTTTTACGACCTCATTAACCTCAATTATCCAGGAAATTAAATGTTTTCTTATGGAAACAAAATGTTGAATCGTAAAGAAAAGCTTGGCTATAATTACTCAAAAATAACCAGGGATTATATCACTCTTCTCTCTTTTACTTCTATTTGGCATAGTTTGATGGGGGATTGAGGGTCAAATTTCAAAAAATTGTCCAATTTCATTTACATATAAGTTTGCTTATTTCAAATATGGCCTGAAATATTAACCTACTGAGTAAACTGTGAAATACCTTTCATGCAAGGAGGTTTTGACTAGGATGATTTATTACGATGGCCATCGACACATATCACTCCATGACTTTGTCTGCTGGAAAGCAACATCTCTGGCCCATCTAAATGCTTAGATCCTTTAATACTTTTCCAAAGTCTCTAAAATTGACAACAGAACCCACTAAACACTAAACTCGGGATTTCTCCATTACATCCCGTGCTTGGAGACAAAAGCTTATTTCCTAAGGACAGGGACTGCACCTATTCCCTGGTCTGTTCTCAACTTAAGAAAGGGCATCCAACATAATGCAAAAGCTCAGATCCATGACACATGAACAACACTCAAAGGGAGCAAATGATATAAGCACACATCATACAATTTATAACAAACATGTTGCTGCATGAATAGATTTCTAATGCTGTCCATGAATGAAATTTTAAAACTTAATCATCAAGATACCACACCTTCTTTGTTTTTCTTCTAATATATGCATAAAAAAAACTCTTACCTCTGAGCAGGAGGTCCATCCATAATTATATTGATCCACAAAATTTGCATGGCATTGAGAGGATTAGGAAAGTTCATTAATGTAGCCAATGAGATTAAAGTTAATGCTGCTATACTCCTGTTGGAAAAAAAAGAGTCACTTAAAAAAATCTGTCAGCATAGTATAATTCTTACTACTTTTATAATACCACTTCTTCAGTATTTGAAAATCTCATTTTACTACCGTGCTTTTAAAGGAAGTCTGTATTTCTGAGTATCCTATGCTTTGTTTGTGTGAATATTTTGAAGCCAAAGGTTAATAAACCTTATAACTACAGCATTTAAATAAAGGATTTCAAGATGTTTAGATAACAGAGGAAGATTTTAAAAATTAAGTTCGAATAGCTGTTACTACATAATTGTTAATAGTTTCAACAATATTTTGGCAACTGTTTTTTGACTCCAGAAAAGCCCTTCTACTTTTGGAAAAAGATACTAAGGAAACCCATGACACTGCTTCCTTAGTTACTTCTGGAGCTAGTAAATAAACCACAAATGTTTACATATTTTGATGATGATAAAGACATCATGTTTTTATCATGCCATTTTTAATTTTAGGATAGAATTAATTTTCATTTTGGAAAATTTACATATGAACAACACTCAGAGCCCAGAGGCTTCTAAGCATTCTGCTTGAATTTTATTTCTCATATAATTTATCTATAAGATCCATGGTGATAAACTCCTTACAAACTTACGTGCTCAGTTGGAATCTAACAAAATTTTTAATGTTATTATAAATCCCTTTACCCTCTTCAATTGCAGACCTGAAATTAAAAAAAAAAAATTAAATGAGACATATTACCACACAAAAATAAAGATATATCTATCTTACTAACATTCTAGAACTAATTCTGAAAATAAATTTGCAATTGATATACACATGTCACTAAAATAATCTATTAATTTTCTTCACATGAATAAGATTAGAAAAAAAATACAGAAACATTATTCTGGTAAGGAATGAAAGTCCAGCTTGGGAAGCTCTACCTGAATTAATTTAATTACACAATATTAAAATTCTTATTCTTAAAGATATTTCAACATTAAAATCATACATTCTTTCTACACAAGAGACTATACTACACATTTATAATACTAAAATAGTGATCTTTACCTCTCAATTTTCTTTTTCTTAAAGGTACAATATGCATGCATGGTAAGGGGTTAAACTAATGTATGTCAGGAATTATTGGTAATAAGATATATACGAATTATAGAATTTAAGCTACCTATTGCTCCTATACAAAATCAGACATGTGCTGTAGCAGAATTATATAGAGAATATAGTTTACAAAGATACTTAAATTCTCATTTGGTTGAATCTAGTAAATTATGTGTTTTTTTAAACAACTTCTCCATTCTTTCAAGATTTTTATACAATTCTAAGAATGGAAAGAAAAAAACCTCTATCCCTACAAGATTGTGTCAATTCTGAGTTCTGAGCTCCCACATGCTCCACTTTTGGCCACTACAGGTTGATGAAGTATGCCAGGCATATAATTAGCATGAGTCACTGAAATGAGGAAGACTCAGGTTACCTGACAGATGATTATCAGATAACAGAATTCAAGTGACTGCCACCTGAACATTGCACAACTGACATGATCAGATATTACATAAAATCTTAAATCCATTAGAAACCATAGCTGAAGGAGACAAAGTTATTTAAACTTAGTAACTTGTATCACTAACAGTATGGTAAGTGTCCTTATGTCCATAAGGAAATAGGTATGGATGAACTTGATTACTTTTAATACTGATTGTGAGGCCATGCACATGCATATTTCTAATAGCCTGAGTTTAACTAGAATAAAGGCCCCATGAAAGTTTACTCCTGTACCACTACACTGATGGCCAGAAAAATGTGACATCTGTCTGGCACTCAGGAAATATTTCCTAAATGAATGACTCTGCCATTTATTATGTCCTTTCTATTCCATACAAATAATTTTCTCAAAAACTATATACTAGGCCATACATAAGATTAATTCATTCTAGTAAAATACAGTTCATCCACTGCTGAATATCCTAATAGACTGAATATCCTAATTCTTTTCCAGTTGAACTCTCTGGAGATGGAGTGCAGAAAAAGATGGGACAAAATTCTCTGATGCACATTCACTGAAATAAAACTTACATTATGGTTTGGAAATCATCGTCCACAAGGATCATGTCTGCTGCCTCTTTGCAAACATCTGTGCCAGTCTGACCCATTGCAACTCCAATGTCTGCAGCCTTCAGAGCAACTGCATCATTGACTCCATCTCCTGTCATGGCTACAACCGACCCATTCTTTTGTAGAGACTGGAGTGGGAAGGGAGGATTCTGATAAAAATGTTGCTTCCACAAAGATAAAGGGATCAACAACTCTTCTCTATTTTGTTCACATAATAAAGATTGGAAATAATATGGACCACTGACTTTTCAACAAACTTCAATATATGGAAGTCTTAAGATACAGCTTAGAAAGAGTTGCTATTCATATTCTCATGTGCAAGAGCTATGTCTAAAGTCTAATCTAGAGTTAATTACACAGTGGCACTCAGGAACAATTTCGCCTTGTAGGAAACATTAGGCAATGTCTGAAGATATTTTTTATTATCATGACTTTGGGGTAGGGGTCAGGGACTGCTAAACATCCTATAATGCACAAGGACAGCCCCTCACAACAAAGAACCCAGTCCAAAATGTCAAATAGTGTGAAGGCTGAGAAACTCTGAACTAATACAAGGGAGGTCTATGTGATTAAGAATTTAAGCCCTTTAACTAATGGATACTACATCAGTTGCTTTCTATATACCTCACTGATTAATATAAATAATGAAATATTTGAAATACTCTTCCCACTCTCCTAACATTTCCTTTTCTTGTTGTATTAAGTTTCTAAGCAATTACTGCTATTTACACTGGGATGATTTGACTATGGACTCCTGTCAGAACATAATGTCTACACTGTTCAACTGTTTAAAGAAGGTTGTGTTGCAGATATTTCACTAACATTTTCTTCTACATCTTCCTTTGCTAACTAAATTCTCTATTAATGCTTCCATTTCAAGCTCAAGAAAACAAAAACAAACAAAAAAACCCCACCTCTTTTGTTTCACAGTACTTCCAACTTTAATGCTCTTATCAATATTCCTAAAAATCTAAGTATAATGAAAGACAAGAAGTAGCATTTTGGAGACAGAGATAAAACAATGTGATTCTTAAAGACCCACCTTAATAATTTTCATCTTGTGCCTCGGACTAGCTCTGTAAAACACCGCTACCTGTTAAAATACAGGATACACTAAAAATCTTCAATGTTAAAAAATATCTGATGCACTTGTAACAATAATTTTTTAAATTATCAATGTAAATTGTATTTACTTTGTAGAGATCAAGGTTAAATAATATACCATATGTTTGTTAAGAGACTCATTTCACATGGTCATTTCAAACTTTACCAATGTTATCCGGGGAAATATGTAATCTAAACAAATTATCTAATTTATCCCATGTTTAAGCGCTGAAGAGAAAACAGCCTTATTCTAGAAATATTTCAGAGATGGATAAAGGAAAAACTCTCTTGCATTTATCTCTTCATCACACTGGCAAACAAAAATGGCCGTTTCCCTTTGTTCTGTCAGGAAAGATAAAGAATAGCTGTTTCTCAATGTCTGTAGAGTCTTTTTGTTGTTTTTTTTTTTTTTAACAGTGTCAAGTGTCTACTTCTCTTTTGTTCCTGTTAATTTAGATTCTCTTCCACTGTATCTCCAACAGTTTTTATGATCTTATCTGTCCAAGCCATGCATTTAATCGCTTTTTCTGATTCCATCTCCTGGTCTACTAATACCCCTTTGCTGTACATCAAAGGCAAGCATCAACAACATCCCCTGTATCCTCCACTTTTCCCCACTGTTTTAACCTCATTTGTCACAAACCAAGGACATCCCTACGGTCCTCTCAAATATTACCACTAGGTAAAACTAGACAGGGGTAGGTGTCTTTCATTCTCCCTTCTTTATTCACAAAACTCCAGTTTTGAATGTCGCATGAGACTATACTTACTACTAACTGCAGGCATTCACTGCTCTAGGTCGGTCCCCAACGTTTCACAAAATTTTTTCCAGATTTTTTAAATAAATATGACACTGTATTAGCTTGATGTGTACAACAGAGTGATTCGACAATTCTATACATTACATAATGCTCACCATGATATGTGTAGTTATCAGTCACCATATCACCATTATTATAATACCACTATTTTCTTTATGCTGTACTTCTCATCTCTGTGACTTATTTAATTAGCTCCTCACTGTCACTTTTCCCAACATTTCCAAGTCATGGTGATTTTAATATCTACATAGTACACCATTCTCTTCCCTACTATACTAGAGGATTAGTTCATACTAAGTTTTCTCTCCTCATACTTTCAATTCATCCCCATCTCCAACCTCAATCTCAACTGACAACCTTGCTTCCCACTTCAGAGGAAACAGAATCAGAAGAAAACTTCCATAATTCCCACCAATACAGTACCTGTATCCAGGCACCATCCCCTCCCTTCTCTTTTATTACAGATGAACTGAATATGCTCCCAGTGTAGGGCAAATATTCTACCCTCTGACCTACTTAAAATCATCGCTCCAGAAATCCTCCTCCTTCTGATATCAATATCTTTTCCTCACTGTTGCATCTTTACCATCAGTAAATAACATGCTGTGATTTCTTCCATTTAGATAAAACAAAACTAAAAACTTTCCTTCTCACTTCAGCTGCCACCCTTTTCTCCTTCTCTTTATAGCAAAACTCCTCTGTACTTGCAGTCTTCCGTTTCTCTCTTCTCATTCTTTGCTGAATCTATTAAAATTGGGCCGTTGTCTTCACACTGCTCTGAAACTCCTATTCAAGATTACCAAAGACTTCTCACACTGCTAACACTATCGGTCATTCTTCTTCTGACTTAACCTTTCAGCAGCAGCCTAACATAGATGGCAATTCCCTCCTCCTGAAACAATTTTTTCACTTGGCTCCCCTGACTACCCTATATACTCTTCTGGTCTTCCTTCTACCTTTCCGGCTACTCCTCTTCCGTAGGTTCCTCCAGACCTCCCTAGAGTCTGAATGTTAGAATATTCCACAACTTAGTTCTTAAATTTCCCTATGTAAGAGGTCTAAGAATCCCCTACTTTCTCCGTAGGTGATCTCATCCAGCCTTACAGATTTATTTTTATGCATTTTTGTCCCCAGCCTCAATATCTCTTCTAAAATCCAGACCAATGAAATTAATCCAACTACTTTTTCCACTTTTCCTCTTGGAATTCTAAGACTTAAAACTATCACAAACTGAACCCTTGTTATTTCCCAAAATACATGCTCCTTCATATCCTCTGCTAATGATAAATACATCCTCATAGTCACTCAGACCCTATTTTTGGAAGCCATCCTTGATTCCTCCTTTTCTGTCAGATGCCACAAGTAGTTTAACAGCAAATCTTACTGGCTCCATCCTCAAATAAATCCAGAGTTCGACCTCCTTACTCTAAACCCATGGGGCCAATAACTGATTTTCTTATTTATGCCCTTGCTTCCTGTGCAGTTTCTTCTTCACACAGTGACCATAATCAAACTGTTAAAACCCAAGGCAGATTACATCTGTCCTCTGCTCAAAACCTTCCAATGACTTCCTATCTCCCTCAGAATGAATGTCAAAGTTGATTACTACCTACCAAGTCCTGCATGAAGTGCATGCCTCTTCTTCCTCATTTGTCACCCAAACTACACCTATGCTGTCCTCCTCATCGTTCCTGAAACAAACCATGCACACTCACCTCAATGTCTTTACCCTTATGCTCCCTCTGTCTGGAGTGTTCTTTCCTCAGATATTATATGGCCTGCCAGTGAGGCCATTTCTAGTCATGTTATCTAAAAATTTCAATCTACCTCTTCAGTCATTCATCTCTCTCTTCCCTGCTTTTGTTGGTGCTCATTAGCACTTATCTGACATAATGTTATATATATATATGTGCTTATCTTAAACTATAAGCTCCATTGAAGGCAGAGATTTTTGCTTCATACCTTCAGTCCTCTATAAATACAAAATGAATTAATCATTGAATGACTCTTAGTACCATCACAGACTGTTCAAAGATTCTCTCCTAATTTTAATAAAGGTCTAAAATAAATGAGGATCATTTTCTTAGGCAAAAGGCTCAATTTAACTGTAATATCACATTTCTACATATGGCTAGGTCTTCTAAGTACCATGAATCACATAATTCATATTTGGAGAACATATTTCCTATAAAAAAAATTCAAAAATTTACTCAGACTCTTTAGTGTGTCTTTAAAAAAGACTCAGCTACATACTCATTGAAAGTATCCTACTTAATGGGATGCCTGGGTGGATCAGCAGTTAAGTGTCTGCCTTCCCCTCAGGGCATGATCCTGGAGTCCCAGGATCGAGTCCCACATTGGGCTCCCTGCATGAAGCCTGCTTCTCCTTCTGCCTGTGCCTCTGCCTCTATCTCTCTCTGTGTCTCTCATAAATAAAATCTATAAAGAAAAAGGAAGTATACTAGTTATCTTTTAAGTGAAAATTCTACATTACTGCAGAAATTAATCATGTAGTACACAGTGAAGTACAAGAGTGTTTAGCAAAGATTGTAGATTTTACAGAATATTTAAGTAAAAGGCTAATTACCAATACTCAGGTTGAACAGAGTAAAATTTTGCCTTTAGGCCACTGCAAATCATTTCAAATCATTCCATTATAACCACTGTGGGTTATCACTGACAGTGGCAGTGAAGATGTAACTATTGGACTGAAAGCGTATTTCTTTTATAATAAATTACTTGACATGCATCCAATAAACCTACCATTTGATATAAGATTTTAGCATCTCAAAGCTTTGATGGCAACTCAAAAAAAGGAGTAGCAGTTTTCAGACTAAGCAGATCTCAATGCAAAACTGAAGACTCACTTCGTGTTTTGCATGTGGTACACAGTGAAATTTGTTCCTAAAGCACCAGAAGGGCAGGTCAATCTCCTTAGTTGACTAAAAATACTAGATTTAGTGACACAAAATTATGGGCTAAATAAATGAGATTTAAAACAAAACAAAACAGAAAGGACTAGCAATTGAGCTACATCACTGTATCACAGAGCTAGGATTAATTAGGAGTAACTCAATTTCCTCTATTCGTAATCTTTTCGCCTTTATATCTGTTTCTCTACCTGGAAAAAAGTACCAATTAAAGGTAAAAGCACACAATAAAATCACTGTAGTTTGGGAACAAGAAGGGAGAAGACAGGATGAAGACAGGATGGTAAAAGGACAGTGGAAAATAAGTCATGTCAGAAAAGGAGAGAGTTTAAGGAATAATATGGGAGGGTAGCCCCGGTGGCCCAGCAGTTTAACGCCACTTTTAGCCCAGGGCCTGATCCTGGAGACCGGGGATCGAGTCCCACGTCAGGCTCCCTGCACGGAGCCTGCTTCTCCCTCTGTCTGTGTCTCTGCCTCTCTCTCTCTGTGTCTGTCGTAAATAAATTAAAAATCTTAAAAAAAAAAAAAAAAGGAATAATATGGGAGAGAAAGATGAAAATCATCAAAAGGAGAGGGGAAAATCTATGTATTTTTCTCTTTTATATTTGTGGTTAGCATTCAGCGTTTTCCTGATCAACACAAACAGACAAGGGTGTTAGAGAAAGGAAGTCATAAAAAGAAGAAAACAGGAAAATATTAAAGGAAAGGTTAATAAAAAATGTTCTTGGCATTAAAATAACTTGCTAGAGTTACCCTAATCTTCCAGAAAAGATAAAAAGATACCTGATGCACTGAAGAAGAAAGGGGTGACAAAATATTTATAACCTATCAAAATTTAAACAGCAGGCTGATTGGGATTATATTACAGAAATTTGGTTAATAAGTTTGTTAGAAATACAAATAGAGGTACTATTATAAAAAACAAAGAACAAAAGAGGATGTCCACTTTAATCATTGGGAAATATACGACACAGGGAAGAAATCATAAACAAAAACATTAAGAACTCCCAGGTTGATTTTTTTTTTTTAACATTTTATTTATTTATTTGAGACAGGGAGCACAAGTGGGGAGGAAGGGCAGAGGCAGAGGGAGAAGCAGACTCTCTGCTGAGCAGGAGCCTGATGCAGGGCTCCATCCCAAGACCGCCAAGATCATGACCTGAGCTAAAGTCAGATGCTTAACCAACTGAACCACCCAGGCTTCCCACTAGATGGACTTTATAAATAATTAAGCAAAATTCAGTTTCCATACTACTCTTTAAGTAGTATGGCTCTAGGTCAATAGGACAGAGCAATGTTAGATCTGGAATGAGACTGAATTACAGAAAGAGGAAACTAAAAAACATTTTAATAACGAACAGAGTTAAGGAGATTTAGTACATATGGGAAAATCTCAGTAAGCTGGAAATTTAGAAGAAAAGTTTTTTGCTTTTAACATGGATAAAAGAAAAGCTATTCAAACTAACAGGAAGTAAAACCGTAAGACCAAGTATACATGTTGGTTATAAGAGAGCTCCATAAACACAAGATAAAGTGGGAAAGAAAACAAAATTGGGGGACAAGAGGAGTCCAGCTAAGCCCAAAAACCCCAAAACAATTCATTAATAATACGTGGAGAAAAGATTTAGGTAGTCAAAAGAAATACCTGGAAGGAAGCCCTGGTATTTATAGAATTCCTTTTTAGAGTAACATGAACTAAGTCATTCAACAAGCTTCTCACAAGGCTTAGGTTTTATATTGTTTAAGTCTCTTTGGAATAGCATCAGGGTATCTGCCATAATTAATGCACAAAACTCTTATCTGGAAAAGATGTAATTTGTCCAAGCTGATGTTGTAATTTGTAATTTGCAATTTGCTACTTCCCTCTCTAAGTACCTGTAAGTTGGTTTTCAGAGTTCATTAGCATTTTTATCAGAGAGCCCAGAGAATGAACCAAGAAAGCAAATAAAATGAAACTTCAAATCTGTCAGTTTCACTACTTGTTACCATCTCTGGGAATAGGTTCAGAAGAAAAGGTTGAACAAAGGTCTAATGGGAAAATGTTTAATTAACTGCAGATTTCACATATATTTACTAATGTATACTCCCTCTCAATACTCCCGGGTAACCTAATACAGAATATATCTCAGAAATAAATGTCAGGAAGAAACTAACAGGAAAGGAGACACACACACACTCCCATTCAAATATGGAAATAGCTTCCTCACTAAATGCAAAATAAAGCAAATGCCCACACTGTTCCCAGATGCTCTGAAAACAACATTCATGAGTAACTACAGCTTGAAATACAGAAAAGATAAACGAGTAAAACAGTACATGTCTACTTGTAACTATACCTAAAATCTAACCACAAGTGAGGCTGGAGGCCTAGGGACTTACTACTACTGTATGAAGGACAGTTTGTGGCAATATAAACTAAAATCTTTTCAGAGGACAATTCATCAGTATGTGTTAAGAGTTTTGTAAATATGTTGGTCATTGGTCCAATCATTTCACATGTAGGAATTTATTCTACAGAAATAATCAGAGATGGGTACAAAGTCGTGTATAATAATGTCGTGTATAACATATTCAATAAATCAGTAAGTAACATATGACCTGAGAGTCACACAGACCTGGGCTCCAGTCCTGATGCTACTGCCATCACTCATCAGATCTGAGACTTCAAAGTATCTCATATTCTCTGGGCCCCAATTTCCCCATCTGTAAAAATGGGGTTGCCTATCTTTTATAATATAGATGACTATTAGAAGTAAATAGATAATGTATGTAATATATACATTGCCTAGCACATGGTAAATAGTTGCTTACTGTTATTATCCTTGAAGTAATTGTTTACAGTAACAAAAAATAAACGGAAGCTAAAACTTCAACAAAAAAAGGACTATATAACCACGTATTTGCTGTGTGTTTATACATACACAGTATACTGAAGCAAAATATTATACACCAACTAAAAACATGTTTTATAATAACTAATGATTTCAGGAATGCTGAAGTTATGTTTAACAAATATTTATAACACTATAAAGGGTCCAACCAAGTTTTGTTAAGCACATTTTTTAAAAAGACATGGGTTAATTTATTATTTTGGATGCTCTGTGAGTGTACAACCTCTGAGTATCTGGATTATATTACAGGCAGTTTCCATTCTGACTCTTACTTTTTTAGGTTTCCAGTTTTTCTACAATTTGAACATATACTTCTAATGAATAAATTTTCTAATCAGAAAATTCTATTATAAAAAGCTTTAGGGGACTCCTGGGTGGCTGAGTGGTTGAGTGCCTGCCTTCGGCCCAGGGCACGATCCTGGAGTCCCAGGATCGAGTCCCACATCGGGCTCCCTGCATGGAGTCTCCTCCTCCCTCTTCCTGTGTCTCTGCTTTTCTCTGTCTGTCACGAATAAATAAATAAAATCTTTAAAAAAAAATAAAGGTCAGATGATAAACACTTATTTTAAAGGATATACAAATATATGTGCATAAATAGGTCAAGTAACAATAAGGATAAGAAACTCAAACTGTCAAGAACTTAGAGGCAATAATACTGCCTATCCTTTATGAGGCCCTTCCTACAGAACTTACATACCCACAAAAGAGGCTTTGTGAAGTTCCTTCCTCTAAACCCCAACAGCCAAAGCATCCTAATAAAATAATCTTACACCTAAAGGCTCTGAAGAAGTTAACGAGTTATAAAAAAAGAAGATACTTTCCCTATAAATAATCTGTTGGAAAAGCATTACAATCAAAGGTTTAAAAAAAGGCATTTCAAAGAAAAAAGCAGTCTTTTTCTTTCTTTTCAGTTTATTTAAACTAAAAGAAAAAAAGTCTTTTCAACAAAAGGTGCTGAAACAATTGAACATCCATATGCAAAAACCTGAACTTTAACCATTTAACCCATTTCTCACAACATACACAAAAATTCAAAATGGATCACAAGGGATCCCTGGGTGGCTCAGTGGTTTAGCGTCTGCCTTCAGCCGAGGGCATGATCCTGGAGTCCCAGGATCAAGTCCCACATCAGGCTCCCTGCATGGAGCCTGCTTCTCCCTCTGCCTGTGTCTTTGCCTCGCTCTCTCTCTCTCGCTCTCTCTCTCATGAATAAATAAATAAAATATTTTTTAAAAAATGGATCACAAACCTTAGTGTAACAATCTAAAAATATATAAGACTTTTGGGAGAAAATATAGGTAAAAAAAAATTCTTTGTGACATTGGGTTAAGCAGAGTATTCTCAGAAAAGACATCAAAATCATTATCCATAAAAGAAAAAATGATAAACTACACTTCATCAAAATTTGAAACTCCTACTCTCTGAAAGTGCTAAAAGATGAAAAGAGGGACGCCTGGGTGGCTCAGCGGTTGAGCATCTGCCTTTGGCCCAGGGTGTGATCCCGAGTTCTGGGATAGAGTCCCACATCGGGCTCCCTGCAAGGAGCCTGCTTCTCTCCCTCTGCCTATGTCCCTGCGTTCTATGTCTCTCATGAACAAATAAATAAAATCTAAACAAAGAAAAAAAAATAAAAATAAATAAAAAGATGAGCCATAGACTAGCAAAAACTATTTTCAAATCAAGTATCTGATAAAGGACTTGTATCTATAACATATAAAGAACTCTCAAAAGTCATTAAGAAAACAGATACAATCTTTTAAAAATAGGCAGGGCAGACACTTCACTAAAGAAGATATATATATATATATATAAAGATATATGGATGACAAATAAGCACATGAAGTTATTAAAAATCATTAACTGTGAGGGAAATGCAAATTAAAACCATACAAAGATCCACTTCCTACCTATTAGAATGAGGTGTGAGAGAAAATGACAATCTCGCATGATGGTGAGGATGCAGAGAATTTAGAACTTTTAAACACTACTGGTGGGAATGCAAAATAATAAAGCCACCTCGTAAAACAACTTGGAAAATTCTTAAAAGGTTAAGCATATAACCTTGTGACCCAACAATTACTCCTAGGTATTTATCCAAGAGAAATGAAAATTTATTTTCATACAAAAATCTAAACACAAATGTTTATAGTAGCTTTAGTCTTAATCAACAAAAACTGGAAATAATATAAATGTCTTTAAACCAGTAAACAAGTAACACATTCACCCAAACACTGAATACTACTGTACTCAGCAATTTAAGAAAAGAACAAATCATTAATACAATCAACATGGATAAATCTCAAAGCATTATGCTAAATGGAAAAAGCAGATCCAGAGCCTCATACTATATGATTCCATTTTTAAAGCATTCTGGAAAAGGCAAAATTATAGGGACAGAAAACAAATCAGTGGTTGCCAAGTGTTAAAAGTAGAGAGAGGAGTTGACTATAAAAAGACATAGAAGAATTTGGGGATATGATGGAACTGTTCTAGATCTTGACTGTGGTTGGTTACAAGACTGTATCCACTGGTCAAAACTTAGAACTGTATATTAAAAAGGGTAAATTTTACTGTACGAAAATGATACCTCGATTTTCTTTAAAAAGCATTAAGTATTCATGACACATTTAAAACAAAATGGTAAGAAATACAAAGTAATGATCGCTCTCCACTCTGTACTTTGTAAATGTAATTCAACCACTTAACCTCCATATACCCTCCTCTGAGGAAAGATGGTTCTTGCTAAAGTTAACAATTTGCTCTCTGTATTCAAATGACTATAAATACTCCAACTGTATCATAAATATTCTTAATGAGAAGACTGACTTCAATCATGAGATTTCATTTCATGATTTGGATCAATTAGATAGTCCTGTCCTCACTGTTCTCAAACAGTTTCATGAAGGTAACAGAAATTGTAACACTTGGAATAAGGCCTTTCCATCTAAAAAGGCTTTAAGTTTAGGCCTACCTTTGGTACAATTTGTGAAAGCTGCTGGACATCCATTGCATCTATTTCTTCTCCTGAGACTGACTGGGAAGTTTTGGAATACAATCCCAGACGACTAGCTAAGGTGAAATGGGAGAGAAAACATAATTGAACAAATTAGTTTTGCTTGCTAGGCTAGTCAACATAAGGTTCACTTTATATGATTTGTTATTCATTCATTTTTAAGTAAAAAATGTCTTTATACCAAGGGATCACCAAAACAAATTACTAGTAAGACAAACTTATCTGAAAGTTTAGGGTTTTCTGTTTTATTTTTGTTTAAACTTAAGAATAAGAGTTTTGACAATTTAACCCACCATACGTAAGAACTGAAACAGGGCCAATCAGGTTTTGCTTAGTAATTCAATTTTAATAAAGATCAGAATGCATTTTAAGGAAAGTATCCAAAGCCAGACAAAACATTGGTGGATCTATGGTAATCATGTAGTTAAATGTAAAAGAAAATAGATGTTACAATTTTTTTCAAAAAAAAAATTTTTTTTTCTAGGTATAATCTTCCCAACAATGTTGTTTCTGGTGACATACTCTTCTTAGATAACATAAAGTGTGAAACTCCTATACCAGTCTCTTGCTATATTAATAAAATCAGAATTAATGGATTTTAGCAAACCTTAAATTTATCAGCATGAATTACAATTTATAAATTCCAGGAGATTAACTTTCAGTGTCCTTTTTTTTCCCCCATATATATATGGGGGGTGCAGGCGGGAAGAGAAGGAAACGGAGAGAGAGAATCCCAAGCAGGCTCTATGCCCAGAATGGAGACCAACGGGGCGCTCAATCACATAATCCTGAGATCATGATCCAACAACTTGAAATCAAGAGTCAGACACCTAATCAACTGTGCCACCCAGGTGCCGTTCAATTCTTACATTTCTTAAGGTAATCTTAAATGACATTCAAACAACATAAGCACATACATGATGTAACAAGAGAATATAGACACAAGCTATTTTCTTTCAAATCAGGTATAAGTCAAAGTCTGCTTTGCAAATAATCCTCAAGTTTAAAGGGAAAACTAAATTTCATGTTTCCTTTCATGCGCAAAATCTAGTAGATTATGAGATTAAACATAATCCAACAATATAGTGGATTATGAGATTAAAAATAATGAACTATTCTTTTGTGAATAAAGTAAATGTGATTTCCTAACAGTTATGTATTTTCAATTAATAGTATTTTTAGCCTAAAATAAATTTTTGCCCACAATTCTATATAGAGTATGAGTAAATAAGAGAGTTCATTTTAATTGTATAATGTCAGGGACACCTGGGTGGCTCAGTAGTCGACTGTCTGCCTTTGGCTCAGGTTGTGACCCAAGGTCTTGAGATCAAGTCCCACATCAAGTCCCCCACAGGGAGTCTGCTTCTCCCTCTGCCTATGTCTCTGCCTCTCAATCTCTGTCGTTCATGAATGAATAAATAAAATCTTTTAAAAAATGTGTATAATGTCAATATTATGCATACACACTTTATATCTAATGGTTCATAAAGCTATGTACTGCAGTTCATTTAAGAAAAGCTATTAAAAAAAAAGAAAAAGAAAAAAAGGAAGCAACGTAGTTATACCAATTGCAACTGCAGTCTCCTGTGAGTCTCCAGTAATCATTTTTATCGATACTCCTGAGGCAATGAGTGTAGTAACAGCTTCTTTCACACCAGTTCTAGGAGGATCAATGATTCCCACCAGGCCAAGAAAGGTCAGCTGTCCCAGTTCAGGACCAGAAGCTAAAGCAAGAACTTAAGAAATAATAAAACCCAAAAAAGAAAATATGAGTCACAAAAGCATTACAATTTACTGACAAAAGCTAGAGACAAATAAATCACTTAAGATTATAACGTTATTATATAATCATTAAATATAAAAATTATTACATGCGAAGACATCAATGATTCTAGATATGGAGTTGCTTAAAGCTATTACTAAAGAATTATTAAGCAGAAAGGCAAGTAAGGAGCAAATAAATGTTTTTACAAAGCGATTACATGCAGCTCCTCTAAACATCAACTATTAGCTCTTTAGAAAATATAATTAGGTATTTGGAGAAACTATGGGTTTATTGAGCTTTGAAAATCAGTTTTAAACAGACACCTCTGAAGGGGGTTGTTACTAATGTATCTTCATCTTTCCATTTTATAGGTCTCCAGAACAATTCAATAGCTTGAAGAGAAGGCTATATTAATTAACTATATACAACATACAACAATTTTGTACATGACAAACCCTAGAAGCTAAATTAATCTGTAAAGTGACTGAACCACCACTAATTAACAGTTTGGATTCTTTTACTCTTTTCATAACATTATTAAGTATTTCTTATTTTTAACTTTGGTTCTTTAAGAATATCTAACTAACACCACCATATCATTACTGGTACTTTCCGGTCATCCTTGGGCACTTAAGATCTAACACAAAGTATTGCTCATTTCCAAATATCATTTAGCTTATCCTCAGAATTCTGGAACTTCTGATAACTACCTTATGAGCCAAAAATGTATCACCATCTGGAATATTATTAGATTGAACAATTTACCAGAGAGAGCACAAAAAAGCACACTAACTAAACATATGTATCTCATGGGTAAACTGAAAAGTCATAACCAGATCACAAGCAGTATTCATTCTTATTCATGCAGAAGGATTAAATATATTTGGAAAACCAAGAAAGGAGAGAAAATGAGTGAAAATATCAGTGAGGATGACAGAACATGAGAGACTCCTAACTCTGAGAAACGAACAAGGGGTAGTGGAAGGGGAGGTGGGTGGGGGGATGGGTGACTGGGTGATGGACACTGAGGGGGGGCACTTGACGGGATGAGCACTGGGTGATATGCTATATGTTGGCAAATTGAACTCCAATTTAAAAAACTAAAAAATAATAGAACTTTTTTTTAATTTAGGGGTGGTGGAAGGGGAGGAGGGCGGGGGCTGGGGGTGAATGGGTGACGGGCACTGAGGGGGGCACTTGACAGAATGAGCACTGGGTGTTATTCTGTATGTTGGTAAATTGAACACCAATAAAAATAAATTTATTTAAAAAAAAAGATAAAAAAAAAAAAGAAAGAAAACCAGGGTTAGAGGCAAACCACTTCTATTCTCCCAATGTCAGAGTAATATACCTAATTATTATGTAGATGTGAGCTCCAAAGGCTTTCACCCTGGAGAGTCACTTGATGTTGGAACAGAGGCAGAAGGCAACAGAAGGGGAAAGTGAGTATCAATTCATGTGTCAGTAAACCCTAAGAAAGGGAGATCAGTTCCTGGCTCTCTCAGTGGAGGGTTAGCCTAGAGGTTAGTATCCTATGTTTGTTTGCTTCCTTAGCACAAATGAAGATCTACTGCTACTACTACTGTTTGGGACAAGGTTAGGTAGACCTTTTTCATGAGGAGGGTCCCCGACTAAAGCATAAAAACAAAACATATTCTAATTTCAAAATTAAGAACCAAGTATATTTAAGAAACTTATAATTTAGAAGATGTAACTTAGGTACATATCAAGTTAAATCTGATGTCTTTCTGTTCCCAATATGGTAATTTCAGGGAGAGGAGGAAAGTGGAGCTTAACCAGAGGAAAAGACATGAAGCAAGAGACAAATGACCAGAACATTTCCTAAAGCCCTGCAAAACAGAGATTTTTCTCCTCTCCCAACTCTGGTCTCTTTCACAATGTCACACCAAACCACAAATACACAAACTTCCATAATCTTTCAGATGATGAGTTAAAGTAAGTGTGAAACCTCTGAAACTTCTTTAGTGTCTCTAAACCCAAGCCAACTTTGGACCCCCTTGCCGTGAGCTGCTAAAAATAACAAAACTCTGCCTTCAAAGCCACAAGAGTACTTTCCTAAACCTAGATTATAAGAGCAGAAATTCTGTAGGTCTATCAAAATGTTTTATAACCACAGAGAGCCCTTGCTTAAGTGAACCATGAATATTTTTTTTACATTAAGTTGCTTCCTCCTTCCAGGACTGTGCTTGATCTCTATTTTGTAAAATAATAAGATTAAGGAAGGCAACTCTTCCAATTTCCCTGAGAGAGACTACATAAGTATATATATTCCCCACAAGCCAGATGACTATCCAGAAGGTAAAAACCAGGTATGGCCCCAACCCTGGCCTCTTCAATCCTACATATACTGTCCTTAACAGCCTAATGTTTGTGTGCATATCAGATCCTCTCTCCCCCATCATTGTTTAGTCAGCAACACAGACATAAAATCAGAATCTGGACACTTCTTTCCTCTGAATGGCAAGGGAAGGTCAGCAGAAGAGGAACGCCTCAGTTTAAAGGACAAATTAAAAGCTTAAAACTTTAGTATTTAGGAAAGTATTTTAGATCTATCAATAATTACAACAGTCCAAATGATGAAATGAGAAATATCACTTTACCTTCTTCTATCTCCCTTCTCATAAAATAAACTTGTCTAAAATAAAATTCCTTTCACCTACTCAGAGGCCAATGCATATCTGTAAGAACTAGAAATTTCGTATTTTGCTACATTCCCAACTTCTTTTATTTTAGGGGTCAAAGAGCCAACTAAAACATAACACTTTAGAAATGGATGTTCTACAAAGCCTGGGATACAGCGTGACAGCTCAGATGTGAAGCACGAATTCAGCTACAATTAAAAGAAGGCATCACTGAGGAGGGTGCAGGAATAGGTGAATGGGATAAAGAGGTACAAATTTCCATTTATAAAATAAAAAAATCATGAGAATGAAAAGTACAGCATAGGGAATATAGTTAATAATATTATAATAATGTTATATGGTGACAGATGGTGACCGTGCCACCATGGTGAGCATTGCACAATATAGACTTGTCAAATCAATATGCTGTACACCTACAACTAATATAACATTGTATGTCAATTCTACTGCAATGAAAGCAAGCAAGCAAGCAAGCATTATCTTGCTGAAATGGCCTTACCTCTGAGCCCTGCAGAGCCCATTCGTGCCTTCTCTTGTTGGTACAGATCTCTCTGCTGCTGGGTAAGTGCCAAGGTTTGCCCTTTGCTGTAGTATGTAGTACAATACTTTATCACTTGTTCATAAGCCCCTTTCATAAAACAAATCTCTGGTCCATCCTAAAAGAAAAAACCGCAAATAAATTCAAGTTTATTTCAATTTATACATATCTGTCACTGGAGTCCAACAATACATGGCATGCATTTCTCATAATCCCAAGGGAAGTTACTCAAGCCTAACTAAGGCTTCTGAAGGCAATGCTATACTAAGCCCTTTTAGGTCAGAAACTCTGAGGTTGGGGAGAGCCTTACAACCTAACAGGAAAAGGAAAGAAATCTATCATCAGCCCACAAACAGTAATTCAGGCTTTCCATTAGTTGCTATTATATGTACAAATATATATGATCACATTTGATTCTCACAACCACTTTATAATTACGGGTATTATCAGAACCTTTTACTTTTTACCCTAGGAAAGCATTATATAAAAGCTTACAATGAAAAACTAGAGCTGCCTGCCCAAACTTTCTCACCTCTAGTCTTACTCAACAGAGCCAAACCAATTTTAACTCTTTTAGCTGTTTTCCTTGGTATTTATCTCCATGTTATTAAATACATTTATACTGCTACTTTTTCACTGATCAATTTTATACATTGCCCACTGTAACAGGTTAGTAGTTTGGCCACCCCTACTACCTATTCCTCCACTCATCATTACAAAACAGTTAAAGCAAAAGTTGTCAGTATTCTGTTTAATGATTCCTCATTGCTAATCGAATAGTCACTAGAACAGTTCACAAACATCCCACTTCTTGCAGGCACATGACAGGAACATATTTCCCTGCCCTTCTCTCCCACTTTGAAGTCAGGCGTGACTTGCTTTGGCCGATAAATATGAGCAATACTGTGTCACTTCCAAATGGAAATAATGTGCTATTCCTCTGGCCCTGCTAGGGCAGTGTGTGCTCAAATTGAGATGGAGCTCCCACCTGCCTGGGTCCCCAAGTAACTAGTGAGGAGATACTAGAAGGCAGGAAAGCAACAG
Organism: Canis lupus familiaris; assembly: GCF_011100685.1. Classification (NCBI taxonomy): domain Eukaryota; kingdom Metazoa; phylum Chordata; class Mammalia; order Carnivora; family Canidae; genus Canis; species Canis lupus. Next base: position 28,702,967 of record NC_049244.1, on the reverse strand, counting down.
GAAGGTATGATGATGTTTCCATAGCCTATATAAATTAAATATATTTCTTTTCTTGTTTAACTTTGTCTTTTAAAAAGCTTATAACTTCTTTTTATTTACTTGGTTTTATTTATACCTATCACTAATTATCTCCAAACTCTTCCATGCAATATAAAAAGCCCTTCTCAATGGTATTTTTTTCTTTTTTTTTTTTACTTATTTATTTGACAGAGAGAGAGAGCACAAGCGGGGGAAGTGGCAGAGAGAAGCAGGGTCCCCACTGGGAGCCCCTTGTGGCACTCAATCCCAGTCATGACCTGAGCTGAAGGCAGTCAACAGACTGAGCCACCTAGGCACCCCTCAATGGTATTTTTCATATGATTAAATGAGCAGGTAAGCTATTCCTTCCACATTATTAATGAAGATCTCCTTCTTGAGTCTTGTTCTCCTTTCTAGTTTGAGTTGGTCGACTTGTAGGCCTGCTACATAACTAATATCCAGGAACTTCCCCTTCACCTCTATCATGGGGATTCTTTGCACTGTTGTCCTGGTTAGAACTCTGGGTGTTAAGTCTTCCTTTTCCTTAGTCTACTGTCTTATGTTGGAATAAAATATCTGCAAGTATTTAAGAAAAGGTGTGTGAGATACAGATTTTGAGACACGGAATATCTCAAAACATTTTTATTCTATCACATTTTTAAGGTCAGCTGAGAATAAATTTCCTCTCAATTTGAAGACATTCTTCTATTAACTTCCAGGCTCCAGAGTTCAGTGTTACTTTTGCAAAGTCTAAAGAAGCTACATTAATTCCTAAACCTTTTTATATGATCTTCCCCTTGCCTACTCACTCTCTAGCCCAGAAGCTTTCAAAATTCTCCTTAAGCATCCTCAAATTTCTTGATTGTTGTGTTTATCCTTTCATCCCACTCTTTAACATAACTCATTGTGCTAAGCAGCTGACAGGCAATTTTATTTTAGAAGCTGAGGTAGGTCCTTCTGGAAATTTTTATGGTGTTATCTGATAAAGTCTTCCCATTTTGGGGGTGCCTGGATGGCTCAGTCAGTTAAGCAGCCGACTCTTGGTTTTGGCTCAGGTCGTAATCTCAGGATCCTGAGATCAAGCCCCAGGGTGGACTCCCAACTCAACAAGGAGTCTGCTTCCCTCCTCCCCCTCCCCCAGTGTGTACCTGTGTGTGTGTGAGTGCGTGCACTCTCTAAAATAAATAAATAGGGCAGCCCTGGTGGCGCAGCAGTTTGGTGCAGCCTGCGGCCCAGGGTGTGATCCTGGAGACCCGGGATCAAGTCCCACATCAGGCTCCCCGCATGGAGCCTGCTTCTCCCTCTGCCTGTGTCTCTGCCTCTCTCTCTCTCTCTCTATGAATAAATAAATAAATCTTTAAAAAATAATAACATTGTAAAATATTTAATAAATTAAATAAATAAATGAATGAATAAATAAATAAATATTTAAGAAAATCTTCCCATTTTCTTGTCTCTCTATTACCACTATTAGGTGGATGCTGGCTCTCCTATTTATTTTCTGATTTTTGTACCTTACCTTTTATATTAAGCACCTCTTTGACTTTTTGTTCCACCTTCTGATAAATGTTCTATTTAAGGCATTTTGTTGTCATTTTCTACGGTCTTTGGAAATTTTCTTCATCCACCATTATCACTGTTTTGCTGAGACTCCTTTCTCTGTTGGTTTGGTCTGTGGCTTTCGTATTAAAGACTTTTCCCTAGGAATGCCTGGATGGCTCAGCAGTTGAGCATCTGCCTTCAGCTCAGGGCATGATCCTGGAGTCCCAGGATTGAGTACCACATCAGGCTCCCTGCAAGGAGCCTGCTTCTCTCTCTGCCTATGTCTCTCTCTCTCGCTCTCTCATTAAAATCTTAAAAAAAAAGACTTTTCCCAAGTATCTAGCAATTCCTGACTGTCCATTTACATTAAGACTGAAAAAATTAAAGGTTTAGAAGCTCCATGGGCATTGATAGGTTTACCAAATGATGGCCCTCACTGTATGATGATGAGATGATAACCAAGAGTCAGTAAACTCTACCAATAAGTGATGAGCCCGCTTAAAAAATACTCTGTACTAGGGGCACCTGGGTGGCTCAGTCAGTGAAGCATCCGACTTGTAAACTCAGCTCAGGTCAAGATCTCAGGGTGGTGAGTTGGGGCCCTGTATTGGGCTCCAAAATGGGTGTAGAGTTTACTTAAAAAACAAAAAACAAAAAAAACTGTACTGTGAGGATCTCCCTGGGACCAGTCAGCTTCTCTACAACTCCTTAATCTTCTTACTTAGAGAGTGAGGGCAGGGAGATACCTCCCTGCAGGCATTCTAAGAAAGTGGAGGTATGGCTAGAGACTTCCCCTGGAGGACAGTGATTTGCCCTTAATCACTCTGTTTTCAGTTATAAGCCTTAATTCTGCCCTCCACTCTTGTCTCCAAGATGAGACTTCTGATATTCCTCAGAGATACAAAAAAAAGGGGGGGGGGGCTGATAATCTGGCCTCAAGAAACAGGAGGTTCTATTGGTTCCTCACCCAGAATTTCAAACTGATCTCCTATTTTTAGCTTTCTGTCTTAGTCTCTATTTTCACACTGAGTCTTCTATACTTTCTATTTTTTATATCCTTTACTCATTGGTTATCATTTTGGCAGGTTCCAGGGAAAAAGTATAAATAAATGTATACTGACCTGCTCAAATGAAAGTCTTCTTAAGCCAAACTATTTGAACCACTGAAGTTATTTTTAAAATTGGTAAATCTGCCACATTTGTGCCAGGCTGACCTCTTCTAGATCTTGAGTCACATCTGTGTATTTGGGTTTTGTTAGTTACATTGGTTGGTTTTGTGTTGTATAAGAAGCTCTTCAGACCAGTAAATGAGAATATAATCACACAAATCTTTTCAAACTTATATCCTGCTGCTACCTATCTCCCACTCCCACAACTGAGAAGATCAATCAAACTGTAACATCAGAGTATAACTTCCAGAGTACAACTTTGGTGAAGTTAGATTCAAAATTGCTGAAGTCAAATCATTAAACTTTATATGAGCTTCATTATCCTGAAGTACTGTGTGATCATACATAAAACGTAAAGAAACTGACCTTTCAAATAAACTCAAATACATATTACAGCTGTATTAACTCTATGTCAAGGGACATTAGATGAAAATTATCTAACTCTAATACAATTTTTGAATGCTTAATGTTGCTAGGTTTAAGTAGGCTCCAAGCCCAATGTGAGATTTGAACTCACAACTGTGAGGTCAAGAGTCACATGCTCCAACTGTGCCAGCCAGGCACCCCTTATGTTACAAGGTTTAAACGTATTTTATTTTTACAGTTTTATTTTCACTTGTCTCCCTTCCCAGGGATTCATAAAAGTTCCTTTAAAGCTTAGATAGAAGTATTTTAACCCTCATGGACAGAGTTCCTGGCAGACATCTAAAAGTTCAATGTTGGCCAAATTGACCTTTCTTTTAAAATCAATTATATTTCCTACTTATTATGGGTGAAGGGGAAATCTCACTCATTCCTGTCTATAGAGACATAATGGTTTCAAACTATTTGCTCACAGGTGAAAATACATAACCAATTAATTCCTAATAAAGAAAATATAAAAATATAAAAATAACAAATACTTTAAAGGCAGAGTAAGTTTAAGCATCACACTATTAACAGCAACTATGAGTGACATAATTATACACTGCCGATAACTAAGAATTCTTATTACACTAACTTTGTAAAAATTTCTAAAGTACCCAGGAACAAAGTAGCAGCTGGAAATATCAGTGCCTGTCATTTTGCCAGTTTTTAAGATGAATAAACCAATATGAATTATAAACATTTGGTAATCACTTCCCCACAAAATAATGTGGTTTTGTTTGTTCTGAAGACCAGACATTCCTACAGTGAAAGAACACAGAGTAACACCAGAGGGCAGAAACCTTTAATACATAGTCATCAACAACAAAAATATCGAATCTGATGTCTCAGGATCTAAGACACTGAGACTTGGGTCTAATTCATTTTAAGCTGTTTGCTCATACAGCAAAACTCGATGTCTCTATGCATAAATTCAAAGAGAACATGAGAACAAGGATAAGTTACTATAAATTATATATACTTTAAAGCAATGGGACTTTGTTATAGTCAATGAGTATTTAAACCTAAAGGTGGATAATAAATACAATGTAGTCATCTATGTTAAACAAGATTTAGTATGTACTCTTTACATGGAAGGGTACCTGCTGTGTTCGATGTACACACTTAACAGCCATCCATTTTTGCTCAGAGCTAAAAGGATATTCAGCTTTTCTGACATAGTCCTGTTGAAGTCCATCAAGACCCATCTATATGGCACAAAAAGAAAGTTAATTCTCACCAACATGTGATTATTTTTTCCTTTAACAAAGAACAAGGATCACAATGTACAGGTAGGCTGGCTAGAGATGAGATACCTGGAGTATTTTTCAAATAATGGTGATAGAATAGCAGTGCTCCATCTATATATACCACATTTCTCTGAATGGCAACATACATGATCAAGATGAAAGCCTGGGTGTGTAGATACAGTGTAAGACATGCTACCTGGACTATATGTAGACCAAATCTTCAACACTGTCTAGATTAAAATCTCTACTGGCTCAAATTCTGGAAGGAAGCAGGATACATATAAATAAAATACCCAACCAACACTGAGCATGTACTTTTATGATCAACAGAAGCTTCAAATTCAATTCCTTACTTCTTAGGGATTCAAATCTATTTTTCCTGTTGCCACTATCCTACTCTCTTACATCCTACCACTTGATATTCTGACTACTACCAGTGTACTGTAGCTGTTCTTCCCATATCCTCTACATTTTCCTCCAAATATTCAAAAATATTTTTTAAACTACTCAAAAACCTAGCTTATTGCTTTTTGTTCTCTTTGCTATCTACTGAAACATGTTTAGACTCTTCTTCCTGGCTTTCAAAGGTCCTTTCAGAAACCCACCATGCAGTCTATTTAACAATCCTCAAAGGGATCCCTGGGTGGCTCAATGGTTTAGCACCTGCCTTTGGCCCAGGGCGTGATCCTGGAGTCCCGGGATCGAGTCCCGCATCGGGCTCCCTGCATGGAGCCTGCTTCTCCCTCTGCCTGTGTCTCTGCCTCTCTCTCTCTCATGAATAAATAAATAAAATCTTTAAAAAAAAAAATCCTCAAACTCTTTTTTTTTCATCCAAGTTAATCAATATATAAACTACCATGTAATCTATGATTATTTATTCCTCCATGCTTTTATTCTTGCTCTTTCCCTGGCTTACCTCCCACCTAAATCTTGCCTATCCCTCAAAACTGAAGTCTCAAGTCTGGATTTGCCTTGTTCTTATTTGTGGTTCAACTTTTAAGACTTAACTATCTTCTAATATTGGTCTAGCTTGTATTTGTACCAAGCATGTCACAGTGTCAACTCTCTACCTAAAATGTGAGGTTCCCAATCATAAGCAGGTAGTTTTCACACTCTTTACCTCTTAAAAAAGTTAATATAAGGTTACGTATAACACCACTGTTAATATTGGTTAACAGATTAAACTTCTAAATATCTTTCAAAAAGCTATTTGATGCTATTTTAGTTACCAAAAAACAATAAAGAAATGCACTTTTTACAAACATAACATATTCTAAAACTATCAATTTTATTTTATTAAATTTAATATAATAACCTACATTTCCATATTAAATTTCAATTCAAACAACTTCATTTAGAGATATCCTATTTCACACAAGTCTCAAAATTTTCTAAGACTGCTCTTAAAAGTAAGAGTTTTAATTTTTGTTATGGGAGTGACAGAGTGGACTTCAGGTTTTTCATCTAATCAAATATAAGACTTAGAAGAGGCCATCAATTGGGATAAATGAAAGGGTCACAGAAAACAGCACCCTCTCTCTCCAACACATTCTAATTCTATACTCCTTTTAAGAAATTGATAATGAAGGAAATAGGAAGAGAAAGAAAAGCTGATTTCTCATGATGTCCTTAATATCTTCACATGGAAATACTTAAAGAATGTTGTCTTCACTCATTTTAAAGTTAGCACTTCAACATTACACACATTGAGAAAGCCTTCCACACAAAACTCTAAATATTACGGAAAATATTATAAGAACATTCACTCATAAGAAATCCAATCACTGGTCATTAGTTTGTTTCTTGAATGTAAGAGATAAAGCTATGTTGAAAAGGCTTTATTTTTATCAGCTCTGTATTTCAAGAATAATAAAAATGGTTCACAAACCATTTTGGGGCAATAAAAACAATAAAATATTGTGAGTCTTCTTCATTCTAAACCTAAAAACCTGTAATACTGAAATTGATGACCTCACATTCTCTTGTGAAAGTGATGTCTCATATGTCAAAGAAATCAAACACATACCTTCATTGCAAGAGCAATTAAGGCTCCTTCCGTTGGCTTCCCCATTAGAGTGTTGTTTCTAATTACAGCATCATTGCATACACAACCCGCCTAAGAGAAATATACAGAGACTATGAACCCATCACTGTGTTCTAAGTCATTATGAAAAATCACCTTCTTAGAGAATAAAGTATTTACCTCAACAATTCTGCTAACAGCTGGGTTATAGAATCCATGAACAACATCACCATCAACAATCACTTCCCCAAATGGATTGTAGCCAACACCAGTAACCTAAGGAACATACAGTGAGGTCAATAAATCAATCCATAGAGACAGTGATAATATTTATGAAAGCCAAAAACGATGATGACTTGTGTCATTTCATTTTATACATCTTGATGCTATTAATGTATATACCTAGAAAAGCACATGTCTAAAAGAACATGTGCTTTTAATACATAATTCTTTTAATAGTTAAAAGAATATAGATTCCAGGGTTCCTGGGTGGTTCAGTTGGGTAAGTGTCCAACTCTTGGTTTCAGCTCAGGTCATGACCTCATGTGTCATGACACTGAGCCCTGAGTCAGGTTTCAAGCTCTGCACAGAGCCTGCCTGGGATTCTCTCCTTTCCCCTCTGCCATTCACCCCTGCTGCTTGTGCGTGCTCTCTCTCTCCCTAAAAAAATAAAATCTAGATTCTAATTTTCACCGTAATAACAAACCTATAGTTAATTATATGAATAATTAATTATAATAAATATAATTATATTGTATTTAATATATTAATTTAATATATATTATATATTAAATTATAATAAATATAACCATGTATAGCACATTTTAAGTAGAAATATACTAATACAATTAATATAAATTTATATTGTTTCTACTTATAATACACTATAAAAGAGTAAACCATGAAAATCTCTAAACATAAGTGAGCTTTAAATTTATGTAACATTAAAAAATAATAATAATAAAAATAAATTTATGTAACATTACATCTATAAACATACTCAATTTTCCAAGAATTCAATTCCATTTCCATATCTAACATTTGTGACAAACCTGAGACCCAGAAAAAAAGCAGAATTCTTTTGGCAAATATGCAGGCTAGGCTCAGTGACATTACATGATTTATCCTAGCACTTAGAAACTACTTTAACATAGTATATTACATGCCAGTTTTAAAAATCAGAGGTACAGACAAGCCAGATACTTATTCCATATGGCTAGAACTAAGCCAAACAAAAGTTGAATTTCACAGCAAAAATAAGACAGTTTAGAGAGAAATTAACAAACAGCTAATGCTTGACATATGGAAGTATGGGGTTAAAACAACAGGAACTGGGCAGCCTGGGTGGCTCAGAGGTTTAGTGCCGCCTTCAGCCCCGGACTGTGATTCTGGGGACCAGGGATTGGGTCCCACGTTGGGCTCCCTGCATGGAGCCTGCTTCTCCCTCTGCCTGTGTCTCTGCCTCTCTCTGTCTCTCATAAATAAATAAAAAAAATCTTTAAAAAAAACCCAGAAATTTATTATACCCTACTTTCCACTCCTGAACTATGCAAGCACATGTTAAACCCCAATGACTCTAAATCATCAACACACACCATATTGGGTATCCTTAACCAAATCTAACACTCTAAATATCAATATTATTATTTTAAATCCTACATAAAATGGAATTAAATAAACTTAAGTACAACTTCTGTCAATTTGTCTAATGATAGTGAATTGGATGCAAATATAATTTAAAATATGGTACCCTTCTTAAGTAGTGTCAACGAACATATTAGCTAGAAAGCCTGTTAAGACTGGGGTTAGACTAGAACTTGTCCTTACCTAGCTTCAAAATTAACCAATACACATAGAATGACATGTATTTAAGAAACTGCCAAAATAGGGATCTCTGGGTGGCGCAGTGGTTTGGCGCCTGCCTTTGGCCCAGGGCGCGATCCTGGAGATCCGGGATCGAATCCCACGTCGGGCTTCCGGTGCATGGAGCCTGCTTCTCCCTCTGCCTGTGTCTCTGCCTCCCTCTCTCTCTCTGTGACTATCATAAATAAATAAAAATTAAAAAAAAAAAAAAAAAAGAAACTGCCAAAATATTATTTTTAAAATGAAGTAATTCATCTATTAATTTACTCCTCCCACACGTATTTACTACTATGAGGAAGGCCCTGTGTTGGGCAACTTAGTTCTGCTCTATTAACAACTTAAATAGTATAAAAAGGAACAGAAAAGTTTACCTGGGCTAAAAACCAAGAGGCATCAAGTTCTATGAAAACAATATCTAAGGCCAGTTCTGGGCAGCCAGCAAAGCTTTTTTAAAGAAGTGGGGTTGAATGTTTATCACAGCAATATCCATAATAGCCAAACTATGGAAAGAGCCCAGATGATGTCCATCGACAGATGAACATCTGTCGCTAAACTGCATATATATATATATATCCCTTGTATATATACAATGGAATATTACTCAGGCATTAAAATGAAAGGAAATCCTGCCATTTGCAAGGACATGGATGGAACTAGAGGGCATCATGCTAAGAGAAATAAGTCAGAGAAAGATAATTATCATATGATTTCACTCCTATATGGAACTTAAGAAACAAAACAGAAGAGCATAGGGAAGGAATGGAAAAATAAAACAAGACAAAATGAAAGACGGAGACAAAACATAAGAGACTCTTAATCATAGGTAAGAGGGGAGAGATGTGGGAGGATGATGGACTAAGAGCACAAGATGTAATGAGCACTGGGTGTTATATAAGACTGATGAATCACTGAACTCCACCTCTGAAACTAATAATATACTGCATGTTAATTAAATTTAAAGAAAGAGGGATCCCTGGGTGGCGCAGCGGTTTGGCGCCTGCCTTTGGCCCAGTGCATGATCCTGGAGACCCGGGATCGAATCCCGCATCGGGCTCCTGGTGCATGGAGCCTGCTTCTCCCTCTGCCTGTGTCTCTGCCTCTCTCTCTCTCTCTCTCTCTCTCTCTCTCTCTGTGACTATCATAAATAAATTTAAAAAAAAAATTTTTTTTTAAAGCTATATGCTTAAAAATAAATAAATAAATAAATAAATAAATAAATAAATAAATAAATAAATAAATTTAAAGAAAGAAAGAAAAAGTGGGGTTGGAACTAAGTTGCAAAGGATGAGGTAATAGACTGTCCTATACACAGTGAGAATAGCAGCAAAAGTCCTGAAATAGGAGGAATTTTGCTACACTGAAAGAATCATAAATCTGTGTATCTGGTGCCCAGAAAGCAAAGTAGAATATGTAAGGATAAAGAAAGAAATAAGGAACAAAATATGTAAGGGCCTTGAGAGGCCATACGTCAGGATCCTGGTCACAATGGAAAGCCACTAAAACATCTTAGTTTTGGGAGTGACTTGCTAATATTTGGTTCTAAAAGACCCCTCAAGCTGCATAGACAACAAAAATAAAAGTTTGGTAACAAACGGCTGTAGGAGTGATTAAAAGACAGGTGCCAAGGATGATTCAAAGTTTCTGGATGGTACAAATGGAGTGTACAAGTGAAGTGGGATCAAGACCAGTAGCACAAGGAAAAGGCTCTGCTGGTGATGAATTTATAGCCGTTTTGAAGATAAGACACTAGAATGGTTAGGAACGTCTAAACACCAAGTTTCTTAACAAAGAAATACAGTTGTTAAAAAAGGAAAAAATCTATAGAGTACCTCAGCATGCAGACCATCCGAAGTAAATATGTGAGTAACAGTCATTTCATTCTTTGTCAGTGTTCCAGTTTTATCTGAACAAATCACATTACAGCAGCCTATAGAATAAATCATTACACGTCATCAAAAGAGTCAGGAAGAAATAAACAAGTTTATATTAAAAACACTGGAAGCCTGTCCTACTTCTCTAAATTTTACACAAATTAGGCTCACTGATAATTTTATTTTCTCTCATTGTGCTTTTCACCATTAAGTTCTGAAATTAAAATTAAAAAATAGTGATAAATGATGACTTTTCCTTATTAACTTGCAGTTGAATTTCTACAAAGCTTCTCAGTATTAGCTTTATATTATAATGTTACATAATACATTTTCTAAAGTGTTAAGGGTACTTAAATATAAACCCATATAAATTTTCAGTAAGTATTTTTAAGTATTTTGCCTTCTCAATAGTATAATGCAAACTAAAAAATGAAATTCAGTATTTTTGGATTCCTAAATTTAAAAAAAAAAAGAAATTTCACAGCATAAAGTTTTGTTGTAGCAACATTTAGCAACTGTTGTATATTTACTGTTCTTATCAGCAAATTCAGCTGGAGTGTGATTTCTAGGATCTATGATAATTATCTTGAGATGTCAAAAGAAGAAGATTCTATTAATTTTATTCCAAGGTTTCATTTGTTATATATGGATTTTTTACATAATTTAAGCATTAGAACATTCCATGACACAGATTTCTCTGAAAGTCCCCAGTCTTGAATGATACACATTTTTAATTACCTTTTCTGGTCATGAAAACCATACTTAACTTTGCCACAAGTCAAATATCACTATGTTAGCCTCTCAGACAAAAAAAACTGTTGCAACCTGATGATTCACTGTTGATGTAAACTAGCACACTATTGCTTAAGTATGCTTGTATTACCACATACTTACCCAGAGTTTCAACAATAGGCAGTTTTTTCACAATGGCCCTTTTCTTCACCATTCTCATAACACCAAGGGCTAGAGTCACTGTGACCACAATGGGAAGACCTTCAGGAATTGCTGCCACAGCCAAACTGTAATCAATATATACTTAGTATTGAAGTATAAATTAAATAGTACCTACAGCAATAATTTCAATTAGCTTTTACTTAAAACAGAGGCTAATAAAAATACAAAGTTAATACTGTAATAAAAAAATACTTAAATAAAAATTAAGAGGAAGGGAAAGCTAATTAACATTTATGGGATACCTACTAGCTGCCAGGTTAAGTGTAGTGGTTGAAGAATGTACGTTTGTGACATCAGATTGCCTAGATTTATAGCCAAGGCTTCACCAAATTTTACCTCTTTGACTCTGAGCAATTATTGCTCCACTCCTGTAGTTTAATTTTCTTATCTAGAAGTGCAGATAGCAGTGACAGATATTCAAACAAAAACTTATACATGACTACTCATAGCAGCAATACTTACAATGGCCAAAAGATCACAGTAATGTCCATCAACCGATAAATGGGAAATTGTGGCATACCTATACAATGAAGTATTATTCTGCCATAAAAAGAAATGAAGTACTGATACATGTAAAACATGAATGAGCCCTGAAAACATTATGCTAACTGAAAGAAGCCAGACACAAAAGACACATATTTTTATTCCATTTATATGAAATATTAACAATAAAACAAATCCATAGAAACAGAAAGCAGGTTAGTGGTTGCCAAGGGCTGGGGAGAAGAAAGAATGGTGAGTGATTGCCCAATGGGCACAGGGTTTTCTTTTGGGGGGATGAAAAGTACTGATACTCGATAGTGGTTGTGGTTGTACATTATGAATGGACTTAATTCCATCGAATTGCACATTTTTAAATGGTAAATTTCGTGGTATGTGTATTTTCTAACAAAAGATTAATTACTTCATTGTTTCCCTTTGCAATTTTTTAAAAAGTCAAATTAAGTCTATTTTTTATCCCAGTACAAATATTAGCTCCAAAAAATATATATATATATTAGCTCCAACTCTCCTACAGTTAAGGACATATGCATTCTTGTTCTTCATTCTAATGTTGCTGCATCCACTGCTTTTACTCATCAACCTCTATTATCTATTTTTTCTTTAGCATCATCTAACTTGATATCATTAGCATGCTGTTCCATAAGCATTTTTTAAGTTTTTCACGCTGTTTACAGCTTAATTCTAAAATCTGAAAGCCAATGGATGACATAATACCATTGTCCAAATAGTCTACACTGAAAGAGTCAAAAAATACGTGTTTATCAGGGCACCTGGGTGACTCCATCAGTTAAGTGTCTGACTCTTGATCTCAGATCAGGTCTCAATCTCGGTCATGAGTTCAAGCCCTATATTGGGCTCCAAAGAAATATGTGCTACCATTAATACTTCCTTCTCTCTTTTGAACTATTCTATGCTGAAACAGAATCCTCTTTTCTTATGCTTACATTAACCCTCACTATATCAAGAAAAATAGGCATCATCATTTACAATATAGATCTATTGGACCATTCCATTCTTTTGTTTTTAAGTCACTTCATGAACAATTTGCAGAGGAATAAAATGGATTGTGAAAAACTTCATTTGAAATTTTGAATTTTAGGGATGCCTGGGTGGTTCAGCGGTTGAGTGTCTGCCTTTGGCTCTGGGCGTAATCCCGGAGTCCTAGGATCGAGTCCCACATAGGGCTTCATGCATGGAGTCTGCTTCTCCTTCTGCCTAGGTCTTTGCCTCTCTCTGTAGGTCTCTTACAAATGAATGAATGAATTAACTAACTTTGAATTTTAACCTCAAACTATATTCCTGGATTTGAAGGTATATCTGAAATGAGCAATGTCCTTTGGATGCAACTAAACACAGCCTGGAATATATTCACTTTACAAAAAGTAATTTCAAATTCAAAAAATATTTCCAACAGGTTATAGGCTTATCAATTCTGGTTGCACTTTTTGCATTTGTGTCTTCAAAATGCAACAACTTTTGAAAATGTGGATGGTTCATAATTCTGTTGAAAAGAGAACAGTTATTGTCTTAGTAACATAGTTTTTAGACTTATAAATACCAATAACATAAGTCCAGTTAAGCTTTTCATTTCTGTCATCTATTTCCTTTTAATCACTTTTATATTCATACCAGCCTTTGGTATTTCTCCACTTATAAATGGTATAAAGTAAAAAGTTGGTAAACAAATATTATAAAACATTAAAGAAAACTGCCATACACATCCTTTTAACAAAAATGGGTGGTCTAGGTTCTTGTTGGAAAACACTGCATGATGAATTCCTTGCTGTAGAACGACTAACTGAAAGGGAATACCTGTCCTTCCTTTTTTGTCCTTAGAAATAAACTATTCATTCATTAGTTCAGGAATTTCAGAAAACCTAGACTGCCATCCAAAGATTCATAGCATTAAGATTTCATTTATTTGATTAAATTTCACCCTCATCATTAGAGTGTATGGTGGCTCTTTGTCTCTTTGCTTTCATCTTTTGGTTCACCCAGTAATTCTTCTATCAATTATTCTTTGCCATTATGGTGAAAAGTGAAAAAATAATGATTGCTGACTTTAATGAATAGGAAAGAAAAAAAGGCAACTATAATGACTGTATCTCCAGACCCCTTTTATACTTGTAAATGATGATGTAATACTGAGCAACATAATGAAAAAATTAAAGGATAACAGAATAATGCTATTACATCAACCTTATAAGTGATGTCATCATTCTGCATTCTTATTGTTTTACTCATTTTTAGGACAGGTGGAAATAATTATTAAAATAATTAATAGGATAATGAAATAACAAAATGTTTCAAGACACAAGAAAAATAAGGTCACTAAAGATCCCATAATATATCTTACTTAGATTTATGAAAGGATAATGGATCCATAATTGCAAAGTAGAATGAGTTTTATTCTATTAAAAAAAATGTTTAACGCTTTGTCCTTTGTAAGACCTTGAAGTAGGAATAAAAATCATGATATGTCAACCTTCACAAACAGAACTGCCCCCTCAAAAATACTAAAAATCTAAAAATGAGTCTAATAGATAATATGCTTATGTTTAATATCTCAAACTCATACCCCATTTTAAATTTATTTTGTATGCAACCCAAGATTGAAGCCAAGAGTTTTAAATTGTATGTTTGCCCCTTTAGGGGAAAAGATACACTGCTTCATCCTATCACAAATATGTTTTAACCTTATTCAACCTACCAAGTCCTTATAATACATTTGACTTTTTTTTAATTGTTTTTGTTCTAATATTTGAACTATTACTTTCTACTCCTACAATACAGCTGTCATCCAGGATTTCTTTTCCCTAGATGCCTAGGTAAGTTTCACTCTTACTTATATCCCATCCATCACCATTTTCCTTTTATCATCTTTGTTTTGCTAGAATTCATACAGGACAGAGAAGGAATAAATTTTCTGATTACTTGCCTATCTGTTTTTAACTAACTGGATTGATACCTTGTCTCCGTCTAGATTTAGACTTAAAATCCCTTCCCCTCGTACTTTGATAGCACTGCCCTACTGTTCTCTAATGTAATCCAATGTTACTGTGGAGGAAGGGTTAATAAAATCCTTTTCCCTTCTGCATTTGATTAAATCCCTAGCTCTTTTCCCCTAGTGACCTGGTAAGGGTAGTTATGTCAACTATGTTGCTAGGCAACACTACTTCTGATAAAGGGATCTCCTGATTGACTGTCTATGGAATATTAAGAATTCTAATTATTTTACAGGAAGCCATCACTTTGGATTTCCTGAGTGTAGGTGACTCTTATAACTGGACATGTTTCTTGCAAGCACCCTGGAAAGTATATGTTTCCAGAGATGTTGGCTCCCACGGACAATGAAACATTTTAACCTAGGGTAGCTCGCCCACACATAAGGTCATCCCAATCTCTTGTACCTGAAGCTGAATTGCTGCACAGACTCTCTCAGAGGAGTGCTGCCTTAAGTTGCCCCGCTGTTCAGGGCACAGGTACCAATTGTGACCATGAAAGTCTTGTGAATTTAGTAGTCTAAAAAGATCCTATGATGGAAACTGCAGCTGCTGATGAGAAGTTTGATACCAGTCTAATTATCTTTCCTCTATAGAAGACCTAACTTGTTTAATTTAATAATGATGCACCTAGGTTGGGAGTTTTTTCCATCCTGCTGGGCATTTACATAATCCATACAAACTATAAAAATTTCATGTTTTGCTTCTGATTGAAAAATATTTATGTATCATTTCTTATATAATTTCTTCTTACCTCTTTTAAAACTCCTATCGGTTAGATATGGTATTTATTAAATTATTCTCTTCATTCTGTTTTAGACATTTTGCTCTATTTTTGTGGAGTCCTCTTTGGCTTTAATATTATAGCCCTTAAATTCTATTTTCAATTTCAGCAATAAAAATCACAATTTCTAAAAACTTTTTGTTCTCTCTTCTGCAATAATCTGTATATCGTGAATGCATGTGTATCACAAATGCTTTCTAGTTTTCATTTTTCTGCTAGTTCTTGAATCTTCTGTTTTCCTCTGAGATTGACTATTCAATTTCTATTATTATGGTCTTTCTCTTTCATGCTGCTAGTTTTCAGTTACACAATCCTTAACTGTCTATTTATATATAAAAATGCAATAGTGGACTGATAATACCAGACATCCTGTACAGGTTTTATTCACTGCTATATATGTAGGTTTTCATTTTCCTAGAATTCATTTCAATATATGAATTCTGAAGTATTTAATTAGAGACACTATACTCTTTTATGCTCGTATAATACTTCCATAATAGAATATAACCTATGCCTCTCAGAGAATTTATAGAGGGAAAAGAGATTTTAATTTATAAACAAATGATCAGAACTCACCTTACACTAATAGTAAACATTTCCAGGATATCTTTTCCTAGTAACCAGCCAACCAACATGATGATACCTGGAACAGAATCAAATAGCTATTTTTCCCTTTTATCTATAATCACATAAGTATAGATGGGATAGAATAACAAGCTGAGGACACAGCCAAAGAAGTCCCTTGACATAAAGTGCATCAGAAAAAAAAAGAAAAAAGAAAAAAAAAAAAAAATAATAAAGTGCATCAGATCACAATTACAAGATTTTACAAAAATCCATTAAGCAGGAGTGATCAAACTAATGCTGCTTAAAGTTAATGCTACATAACACACACACACACACACACACACACACACACAGAGTTATACCTTCTATTGCCATTCCTGCCACCCTCCCTTAAAGCAGTATCTGAGGATTCCCACTATAAGAAAATATTAGCAGTATTTTCATACAGCAGGGGAAGCGGGGGTAGAGTAAGACACACAAGTCTTCTATTTATTATCAGCTTTGCAAAAATAAACCCTGGGACTTTACTTCTCATAACTAAATATCCAAGCAGTACATATAAAGTTTGTACTGCAAACAAAAGAATATTTAGGACTTGGCTCAGAGTGATAGAGCTTACATAAAATACCTAAAATTCCATTAACATTAAAAAATTACTACTTTTATGGCATGTACAAATAAAATCAATTAACATAAACCAAACAAAATACTCTCTGCTTTAATCTTTCTCTCTGAAATAAAGGGGGCACAGAGTGTACCACTGGTTTTGTGAGAAAAAAGCACAGCATCAAGATTGTATTCTAGGTCAATATAAACATTTAAATAAGTTTTTTTTCATCTTTCTACAACTACAAAATCATAATCTAGATTGTGACTCTTTAAGATCCTATTTCCAATACTTTCTTGAGAAATTATGTCCAATGAACTATACCAGGGAAGCTATAATCTGTGGGCCTCCTTCATGCTTTTGTAAAAAAAAGGTTGCTGGAACATAGCCACATCCATTTGTTTATGTATTTTCTACGATTGCTTTCCTGCTGATGGCAGAGTTGAGTATTTCCATCAGAGAATGTTGAAAATACTTTGGTATGGACCAAAGGCTAAAGAAAAAAAAAAAAAAAAAAGCCTGCAGACCTTTCATTTTGATCTTGACCTTTATCCTCTATCACAACAACAACAACAAAAAATATGCCCAATGAATTATATTCAAACCAGGTAATCATAAAGTTGAAAGATTTCTATCATTAAATGTGAGACAGTTTCACAGTACAGCATTAGTATAACTGGGGAGATTTAATTGGCTACATGCCCTTAGATTTATCAAATTCCCTATAAATTCTGGAAAATAAACAGCAATAAATTAAGGGAGTATGAGAATATATACACACTAGTTAAAAATGAGGAATGAAATACTTTTCTACCTTCTACTTTATGATGAAGACAGATGGATCAACAGAATTAATATTTAAATAATTTAGTTGAAACTGCATAACAAGTCTGCTTTAACTTAAAGCTGTATTACTGATTTTAAAACATTAGGCTAACAAGAATAATTAAAATAATAGCATGGAAAAATTAAAGGTGCAAGGACTCCAAAACTGATTCAAGTGTTTAATGTATGATAAAGATGTCATTTCAACTCAGTGAATATAGAATAGACTATAGAATTAATGGTATTGGGATAATTAAGTTTTGAGTAAAAATGTTATGAACTCTACCTTAAGTCTTATACTAAAATAAATTCTAAATAGTAAAATTAAGTGTCAAAGATAAAAACTAAAGTAGTAGATTGATGTTTAAATAGATATAAACATAAACACTTTCCACAACATGGAGTTGGGACAGCTTTTACGAAGATAACAAAGACAAACTATAATTGCAGATATTGTTAATAGTACAGTTATATCAGAATCTCAGGACACAAAGATGTTTCAATTACAACTCTATCCTGTACTAAGTTTATTTTATTTATCCCTTAAGGGAATTTAAAATTTGGGAGGAAAATATTTAACAAAAGGATGGATATCCTAATTATATGAAGAGCTGTTACCAACCTAAGACTCAAGGGATAAGATAAACAGACTGCAAGTCATAAAATAAAAAGGACCCATACACACAATGACAAAAGTGCTCAGTTTCTCTATAATGAATTGTGAAATAAAATAATGAGAAGTCTTTTATTCATCTGTTCATGACAACAAAGCGGGCAAGGGTGCTGGAAGAGAAATAACTCTGCCTTGCTGATGAAAGATATTATTTGGCAATATGAAACAAAAACTTTAAAAACATGGCAAACATGTCAAAAATCTAAAACTTGCGTGGATAATCTGTGATCCAATAATTTTACTTTTAAGAATTTAATAAGATACCTGCACTGAAGAATCATTTATATAATTTTAAAAACTCAAAAAACAGAAATGTCTACAAGAGTTCTAAGATATTTTTTCCTACATAATGGAATACTATACAACCACCTATTTCATGACATCAATTCAATGAGCATCTATTTAATGACAAGGTGCTTATGAAGAAAATGTGAAACAGAAAAGGAAAAGTAGTCTATGAATCATACTATCCATTTTGTTGAAAACGAGAAAGACAAATACTAAAATGTTTACAGAAATGCTCATTGATTATAATAATTACAGAGAGTTCTAACTTATCTTTGTAGAAAAGGACAATAGTTGGGGACTAGTTTTATATTTTTTAAAAAGTAGTAGCAATCTAAAAATTCATTAAATGAATAAATGTATGCATCTAGCTAAACTCCCCCTTCCCACTCAAAAAATTAAACAATTTTAAAAACCTAAGTAAATAAGTAAATAGATGAGATATACATACTCACTCTTCTCTTACCTATTATACCAAAGGAGTAAAAGGAAAGCTGTTTTCCTAGAAGGTCCATGCTCTTCTGCAGAGGGGTTTTTGGTGCCTTGACAAATTGGAGAAGAGTGCAATGATCTAAATTTAGTGAAATACACTAGGTGCCAGGGACTCCGCTAAGTGCTTGACATATTCATGCTCATTCTTTTTTTTTTTTTTTTTCATGCTCGTTCTTAATATACCCATGATGTACACAACTCTCTCTTGGTAAGTATTACTCCTTTTATGAGGAAACTAAGGCTGAGACTTTTAAAAGCTTGTTTATTTGAAAGGGTCCATCATGCTCCTCATGCCTATTTTTGAGAAGAAGCCTATTCTCCCGATCAGCTTCTCCAGGACTTTATTACCATCAACTGCCCCCTCACTTTTCCAATCTTCTCCTTTCTGTATCCACAAACAAGCTTACAATCCAAGTCTTTTCCTCCAGTTGGCTCCCTGATCTGCTACTGCTAACTCCCTTCTCTAGCACTCCTTCACTGCCAAGCTTCTGGGAATGGCTTTACACACTGCATCACATAGTGGAATCTTGGCAGGTTACCTGAGAAATCCAGATGATTTGGAGAGAATATGACATTTGTAGAATGCAACTTCCTTTTATATACATAAGGAAGTACTTTCAATGGGAGAACTAATCTGTAATATCCTTAAACAAGAGTATCTTCCAGGTTATTTTACTTTGCAATTTTTTCCCCATTACTTGGAATTATATAAAGTTGGGAATTTGAACAAGACAAATATACTATTTAATAATTTTTAAAATTAATATGATAAAGCTAATTTTTAAAAAGAATAGGCCCTATAAATAATTGGCTATAAACCTTTTTCTCCTATAAACAATGAACATCAAAATGTTTTAGCATATTAGCAATGTCAACTCAAGCCCTTTCAAATACAGTCTTTCTAATTACGTTTCTAAAAACAGACAACTGAGTGATACTCCAAATAAAATACTACTTTCAACAGTACATAAAATAATCCACCAATATTTTCTGTCCCTCTACTTACAATGGAGAATTTTAGATTTGAAATTAAAATATCATTAACACAACTAAGTACTTACTTCTTCTGCTTGCATCATCTTAAAAACCTCTCCAAATTCAGAATTTTCTCCTGTTCCAATGACAATACCCTAAAAGAAAAAACAGGAGAACAACATTTACTTTCAGATGGAATCACCTCTCTTGAGTAAAACCAAAAACTCTTACTTTCTCCAAAACCTTGTCCACGGTCAAGACGGCTAATACACATATCCAAGGTTCCCTTAGCAAATTAACTTTGTGATAGTACTACGGATCACTAGTATTTATGCCTCACCATATAAGCCTTCACCCAATTCTGAGACGCATTCTTCTTTTCTTTTTATTAAAGATTTTTTATTTATTTATTCATGAGAGACACAGGCAGAGGGGTAAGCAGGCTTCTCACAGGGATTCCCAAAGCAGGACTCGATCCCCAGACCCCGGGATCACGCCCTGAGCCAACGGCAGATGCTCAACTGCTGCGCCACCCAGGTGTCCCTCTGAGGCTCATTCTTTGTCTATATTAATATTTCTGAAATTCAAAACTGTCTTATACTCAAGAGAGACCTTTAATGTAGTTTATTTTTCCCTTCAAATGCTACTGAATCATGTCTTTTATATTTGTGAATCCAGGAAAAAGAATAGCTAAAATCCATCATTAAGTGAATGATATGTGGACAGAATATTACAGCCAGTACCATTATCAATTAAATTAAAATTTTATTTAGCTAGTAATGAACATATCCATGTACTGCTGTTTCTATCTAAAATAAACAAATGAAAAAAAGAACGGCTACTGAGGACTATGTTTTTAAAGGCTCCATTATCGGGCAGCCTGGTGGCTCAGCAGTTCAGCACCACCTTTATTTAGCCCAGGGCCTGATCCTGGATACCCAGGATCAAGTCCCATGTCAGGCTCCCTGCATGGAGCCTGCTTCTCCCTCTGCCTGTGTCTCTGCCTCTCTCTGTGTGTGTCTCTCATGAATAAATAAATAAAATCTTTTAAAAAATAAAATAAAAAAATAAAGGCTCCATTATCTGGCAAATGGCAGAACTATGGAATATTATCCCTCAGGGACATAGCTTCTTAGTCTCACACACAGTGGCTACAAGTTAGGTTCAATTCTGTCATTTCTTTGTCATATAATTTTAAAAGAACCACACAAAATTAGAACTAAAAAAAAAAAAAAAAGGTTGAAAACAAAGGAACTACTACTTTCAAAACAAGAGGAAAAAATTACCTTTGCTTTGCCACATCTGACCAGTGTTCCCATGAAAGCAATGTTACTTCTTGATGCAAGATCTCCATTAGTTGCAGCTGGCTGAGGAGCGGTCACCTTAGAACAAGGTGTTGTCTCTCCTGTCAAGCTGGATTCATCAATGGAAAGATCCACAGCCTTGGAGAATATAAAGCACTCCATTAAGTTCAAGTTTGAAGATTCTGCTACATTTAATATCTGAAGAGTTTGTAACCATCACTTCTTCCTCAAATATCCCCTAATAATTACTCAAATCTTTTATTATATCCATTACTCTAAGAAGACCCAGAACAAGTACAACCATATTTAAAATATGAAGTGAAGTCAGCAAAATGCAACATGCAAAATAAATGCTACACTGGGAGATAAAATTAGCAAATTTCAAAATTCAACTAGAGAAAAAGAACACTATCTGAGATTTGACTTTATCTAGAGAAAACAATTCTCATGATAAAGTATTACTTCCTAATTTTGCCATGCTCTGAAGTTACAAAAATGTGTTTGGCAAATTTAAAAAAAAGCTACCTAGAAAGAGAAATATAAATACAAGATATAAAAGGTACTGAGAAAGAAATCATTTCATCATTTTGGGCTCAATTTTCATGAAACTAAGAAACTTGCTATATACATCCTTACATTGAACCCAATGTAGATCAGCAAAAATCAAAAACGTATATAATGTTTCCATGCAGATCATGAATATCATATTAGATTTCATCCAAGCAACAGGATTCAATTCTAAGGGTTTCAGCCCTAACACAATTTCACTCCTAATACAATTAAGTTTTAACCTACTCTAGCATGCAGAAAAAAAGAGAAAAGAAAGAAAAAAGAAAGGGAGGGAGGGAGGGAGGGAGGGAGGGAGGGAGGGAGGGAGGAAGGAAGGAAGGAAGGAAGGAAGGAAGGAAGGAAGGAAGGAAGGAAGGAAGGGAGGAAGGAATCCTCATTCTATAAGTGAGAAACACTGCAGATGTGACCTGGCTTTGTTTCTGAAAGTATGAGCCACAGAACAATAGTTCCAAGGATGTTCAAAGACACTGAGTATAATGCGATTGGCAGATCACACACATACACACAGAATGGGTACCAAATTCAAATAAGTTTTAGAAATACTGAGTTAAGAGCTAAACAGCTTTGGTAGTGCTTCCGTAAACCTTCAACAGGTCTGTGTGAATAACCTCAAATGGAATACAGATACAACAGGGACTGTCAAAGTGCGGTCCCACATAACCAAAATTACCTCTCCCTACCTTTTCAGAACTTGTTAGAAATTCACTACCCTACTTCAAATATGGAGGTGGGCAGGGTAAACCTAAAAGACGTATTTATAAGCCATGCAGGTGATTCTGAGGCATACTTTGAGAATCAATGAATAGTATTTCACAAATTTCTTTGATCCGTTTTATTCCAGAAGGTCTTATCCTAGGGTCTTTAAGACACTTTGAGAAACTAAGACCCAGTGCATGGTATTAACTCATTTTACAAGTTAATTCACTCACCCAAAAAACATATTATTGGCTACCTTAACTGTGTACCAGGCACTGAGATAGATTCTAGAAAAGAAACAAGGGAATAAACCAAGAGCAATTAAATGACTATGCAGTCTTTTTGCTATTATAAATTGAGCCGGTGTTCTCAATTAGGCCTCTTGATTGACAGCGCGTACTATGTATAAAATACTCTAAACCTGGACTCCTGCTGGGTTTTGGTGGGGGGGGGGCAGGTGGTAGGCGGTAGATAATAAATCTCAACTTTTAAATGGTTCATTTTTTTTCATAAAGATAAATGTCTCATAGAAAATATTAAAAACTGGCGCAGCCCGGATGGCTCAGCGGTTTAGCGCTGCCTTCAGCCCAGGGCGTGATCCTGGAGACCCGGGATCGAGTCCCACGTTGGGCTCCCTGCATGGAGCCCACTTCTCCCTCTGCCTGTCTGTCTGTCTCTCTCTCTCTTTCTCTCTCTCTGTCTCTTATGAATGAATAAATAAAATCTTCTAAAAAAAAAGAAAATATTAAAAACTGGCTCACTGATTATCCCTATCTATAAAGTAAGTTATATCTTAATTCATCAATCTCATTGATTCATTCACTTAACAAATATTTATTAATGCCAGACCCTGTATTATATTATACACAGTGGGAATCAGCAGTAAACAAAACTAAGTTCCTGCCCTCAGCTCTTATTCTTATGGGAAAGTATCTAAAAATAAGCAAACAAGAATATGTAATATAATACCTGATAGGAAAAAATGCATTAGGATAGAGAGTGACATTTTAGATAAAGGAGAGAACATCTAACAAAAGTAGGTGACCCTTTTGTAGAACCATGATTAACCCGAGGGCCCAAGGATGGGCCACAATCAGGATGAAAGTGATCTAGGCAAAGAAAGCAAAAAATACAAAGACTATGAGGGTAGGAATAGGCCTGGTGTGTTCCAGTGCTAGGCAGACACATAATTTTGCAAATATAATCAAGAGTTTACAGATTAGATCATAAAGCTAAAAAATGTTCGGAAACAAAATAAATTATATCACGTAATTTCAAAGAGACTAAACTGTGTTAGTATTTCTGGAAGTTTAATAGCATGCAAATGTTATAGATTTTACTATCAAAATCAGCACATAAAAAGTTTTCCTTAAAGCACAGATCGCTAGTCCTTCAGTCTTTAAAAAGCTTCCCATTTTCTGTAATTATGTATACAAACACAGGCCAGGAATATCTGGTTTCATTACTTTAGTCCAACTACAAAATTTTTTTTTCCAACTACAAAAAACTTTTTAAAGTTTTTTCAATGTTTCAATGTTTCAATGTCCATGTTCAAAGGAAAAGGAATTTTTCTTTATTAAGGGAACATATTTATTTGACTTTTCTTTCCAAATTAAACTTAGAACTACATAATTTTTCACACTAATATATTCTATTACCAAGGTAAAAAAAAAAAAAAAAAAAGGCTAGGTCATTCTTCAAAGATGATACAAGTACTAAAAGCAATCAACTAACATTTCACTGCTTACTATCTGAAAGGCACTTTGCTACATACCTATGCTAAGTTATCTACTATCAACTACTTAGCTACTAACAACTCCAGTGAAGCAGGTACCATTATTATCATCCCCTCCTCTTTTAAAGACACTTTGAAAGGTTAAGTAATTCGCCCAACATCACACAAATAGTAAGCTATGGAGGGAGATAAAACCCAAACGCTGACGATGAACTCCAAATTCCTGTTAACTATTTAGAGAATCAATTTGCAAACTATTTCTCTTCTCTAGTTTTATTAGTACTTCTAGAAGACATTAAGATATATTTTAAAATTATGTATTTTTTTGAATTGCAAATCAAAGTTTTTATTTAGCAAGCTCTTCTCTAATGCTTGCCATAAAAAATCAAAACTGTATGTAATTTTCTGACTATTAGAAATAAGACCTGCTAATTTTAAAAACAATTAACTTACGAATATCTATAGAACTTCTCTCTGAGGAAAGCAAAATTAATGTTTTCCCACTGAAGACTTTCAACTTTTTTTTAGACTTTCAACTTTAAACATAAATTTTATTTTTTTATTTATTATTTTTTTTAATTTTTATTTATTTATGATAGTCACACAGAGAGAGGGAGAGAGAGGCAGAGACACAGGCAGAGGGAGAAGCAGGCTTCATGCACCGGGAGCCCGACGTGGGATTCGATCCTGGGTCTCCAGGATCGTGCCCTGGGCCAAAGGCAGGCGCCAAACCGCTGCGCCACCCAGGGATCCCAAACATAAATTTTAAACATGGATAAATACTAACATGTAGTAGCTGCCTATTAAAACAAAGAATATGAAAATAATCTGACTTTTTAAAAAAGGAAGAAAAGCATAGCTTTATTAGCTCTGTCAGTGATCTAGCTCTTCAGTGTCAACCTTAGCAGTTCAATAACCATTTAATAGAAACTTTTGTTCAAATCATGGTTTTCTACAAAAAAGAGACATCATTTTTAGCACAATAGCATCAATTCTGTCTACTGTAGAAACTCATGTGGGGAAAAAAGGGAGTTTTAGATCTTTATTCATATATAATATATACAACTATTTATAATTATTATATATTAATATATAATTATTTGTGTTATTTATAGTATACATAAATATAAATTGTAACTTTGTAGATAAGATCAAAAATATATTTTCAATGGGGCACCTGGCTGGCTCTTCAGGGTTGTGAGTTCAAGCCCCACGTTAGGCCTAGAGCTTAATTAAAAAAAAAAAAATATTGATAAAATTTGTCCAAATCATACAATGTAGCAAACTGCACAGATCTCAACTGTCTGCTGAGCAGGAATTATTTTTTAAATTTTATGTATTTAAGTAATCTCTATATCCAATGTGGAGCTCAAACTTAAGACCCAAGATCAAGAATTGCATTCTCTTCTGACTGAGCCAGTCAGGTGCCCTGAACAAGACTATTTTTTAAGTTATAACTTATTTTCTCTTAATGGTGATTACAAGAGTTTCCACAGGAGGGAGTGAGGGGAAGGAAGTCATTTCCAAGAAGGTGGTATTTAATGAATTAGGCAAGCCTATTACAGTTTAACAAAGTCACAATTTAATTCATCTGAGAAGAAAGATATTAGAGTCACTTATCCGCTGCATTTATGAGAAAGGGAAAGGTGGGATATAATGAAATTAAAGAACCAGCCAGCTCCATGCCTTCTAGCCAAAGTTTAAACATTAAACCTTCAGAAGAACTGTTAATAAATAGGGAAACTGATTATGTTTCACTTACTCTTCATTATTCCTCAGGCACTCTACTAGAGATGTGAATAGACACAACACAGTTCAAAAGTCAGAATATAAATAAGAATCAAAATGCATACATAATCTGTATCTTAATATTTAACACCTACAGAATAGAAATGGTTGAAAAACTTCATAGGATAAACCTATACAACATTAGGCAGAAAGAAATTACGAGCCAAAGTCACAAAGTTTTCCTGAAAAGCAAAAAACGACTGCTTAAAAAAATTATAGATAATATGGAACAACTGGCAACTACAAATAAATTCTTAAACTAAAGAAAGGCTTGTTGTATGCTGCTAAATCAATTACTTCTCTAGTCTAGATTAAAAGCAAATCAGAAATGGCTTTTCCCCCAGAAGAAAATTCCAAACTAATCATCTGCAGCTGACTAATCACGACAAAATTTCTTACTTTTGGTCTCAAAAATTAAGATTCCTCTTACTGTTTATTCAAATGAAGGAAAATGTAATTAAAACTTCTTCATGAGCTCTAGTTTATTAACAATCAAAGCCTAACCGACTAAAGTAGGGAAGCTGAAGGAACTCCATTTTAGAAAAACTCCATCTCTGCTATTTTTCTGTTAGCCCTCATTTACTCATGTTCTGTATTTTGTTTCTGAATCAGCCAAAGAAGCCGTGTTCCCATTTCAAGGAGGTAGCAAGAAAGTTAACATTCTCTCAGTTTTGTCCTAGGCTCCAAACACCTGACTACATCCAAGAAGAGCCAGAGCCAGATCCCAAACACATTCTAGGACATTAGCTCTGAACAAACCTCAGCTGACACTGGCATCAACACCCTCTACTTTCAGTCACTTATGGAATAACACCTTTGTTCACCTGACACTCACCTCTGATTGGACCCTACTCAGAATTCCTGAAGGACCACAAACCCTAGACCTCTTTCTAATATAAACTCCTAACTCCAAACAACAAGACTCATTCTCCTCTCCTTTCCAAGTCTCCCACTCTGTCTGCTATTCTCTCTCACTCACACTATTCAATAGACTCTGTTTTCACTTTCTCCTACTCATACTTGATTTCTATCCTGGCATGAAGCTGCTCCCAGTGGAAGCATCCACTAGGTTTTTGGATCCAGCCTACCCACATGACCACCAAGTGTTACAAATTACTAAAAAGGCCTACATGAAATGGATTTTATCCCATGATAGATATTTACATGAATTATTAAACTTTCTGACTTATGTGCCAGAAAGATTCAATGTGATCAAGTTGTTAATAACTTAAAGACCAGTATTTGGTTAACAATGATTTCTAGGATATTTCGCTAAGACTATGAAAAGAAATCAAATTTCAAAAAGGGATCTACTTTTCCAACAGTCCTTTCCTACCAATATGAAATGAGAATCTAAAAACAAAGAGGCTATAAGTCTCACTTCAAACCCTCCCATATCGTCTCTTAAATTCTCAACAGTTAATGAGAAAAAAGTTTTCTCTTCAAAATTTTAAACATAAATAGCATTCCTCAGCTCACTGCTTTTTAACCAATGATCTATAAAAATCAGACAAAACACTAAGCACAGCTCAAGCTTATACAATCTAAGAGAACCAACATTCCCAGTGCTCTACATATGGATGGGTTTTCCAAGCTGTATAACGACAATACTACTTCAGAAATATACATCCTTTCCAAAGTGATTACATCAAAGTTTTTAGTAAATAGGAATGTTTCTAAATTCCACAAAAACACCATATACCTTCTCCAATATTCTACTCAATTTCTTTTGACAGCTAATTAAAAAAATGCTTTTTTTTACAAATCTGTATATAAGTTAATAATTCAGAAACTTTTAAAAGCAAAGTTTCAGTGAAAAATTACAATAAGAGAGGGAGTAACAAACTGCAAATCAATTTATCAAATTGACCTATCAAAAAAATACACTAAATTTGATATAAAAACTGGTGAATAGGGCAGTCAAAGAATCGGTCCCTGTACTAATCATAGGCTGGCAAAAACTAACAGAATCAACTCTAGAATCAAAACCTTAAAACAACCAAGGAAGTGCTTAATGAAGAAAAAGCTGAATTTTGGTAAGAAGGCACTGTGGCATTTCTGTTTACATATCAACTATTCCCCACTGCCCAGAGAAGCAGTGCTGGCTGTGGGGACAGAAGCTTTTCTTTCTGTTGCAGCTTACTGGCAGTGGGGGCTTAAAAAAAGACTTCGTTCTTTTTTTTTTTTTTTTTAAGATTTTATTTATTTATTCATGATAGACACACGAGAGAGAGAGGCAGAGGCAGAGACACAGGCAGAGGGAGAAGCAGGCTCCATGCAGGGAGCCCGACGTGGGACTCAATCCCGGGTCTCCAGGATCACGCCCTGGGCCGAAGGCGGCGCCAAACCACTGAGCCACCCGGGCTGCCCAGACTTCGTTCTTAAAATACTGTACTTGTGTGTTTAACCTTTCTGGCAGTTCCTTGGGGGACTGGTGCATAGGCTAATATTTATTTCACAACCTCACTCCAGGGCAGCTACAGTGACTTTCTGGATGTCTGCCAAAAGATTAAGGACATATACTAGCCGGGAAGTGACTAGGAATAAGGCAAGCAGAAAACACAACCAAAAGACTGGGAGAAAGAAGCTGAGGAGGAAGTTTTGTGAGAGAATAAAGGCTTGGAAGGGCTGCCACATATACCAGGGAAGACAGAGTGAAAAATACAGGCTTATAAACAGCTGTGTGCTCAGAAAGACCTGAGAAGATCCTGGACTTGCACCCTGATAGATCTGTGGATTTGGCATAAGCAAGTGAAGGTGAAGGCAGCATTGTAGACAGACAAGGCTCAATGATCAAGAGGTGCCCCAACACGGGGATCCCTGGGTGGCTCAGGAGTTTAGTGCCTGCCTTTGGCACAGGGCGTGATCCTGCAGTCCTGGGATCGAGTCCCACATCAGGCTTCCTGCATGGAGCCTGCTTCTCCCTCTGCCTGTGTCTCTGCCTCTCTCTATTCTCTGTCTCTCATGAATAATAAAATATTAAAAAAAAAAAAAAAGATGCCCCAACTCAAAGATAAGCTACAAAGACCAGGAGAATAGTAATTGATTTTCCTCTTTGGATTGAGAAAGATAAGGCTGACTGCTGAGATAATGGACAGAAACATCAGTGACCACACACAAAAAGAATACAGTCTTTGCAAAAAAAAAAAAAAAAAGTAATTTTCTTAAAGAAAAATCACTAAAATTCAACCACTGCAACTCTCAATAATCGAAAACAACAAACTTTGAGGAAAGGTAGAATCTACTGTACAGAATTACAACAGTATAACATTCAAAATACAAAGTTTTCAACAAAAAAAATCACAAATACAAAAAGTATGACCTATTCACAAAATATGAACTGACAGAAATCGTCCCCGAGCAAGGCCAGACACTGAACTTACTAAAAAGACTTTAAATCAACTGTCTTAAATATGTTCAATAAAGAATACCATGAACAGAAAACTAAAGGAAATCAGGAAAACAATTTTTTAAAAAAAGACTATCAATTAAGAGAAAGAAAACATAAAAAGGAAACAAACAGAAATCCTGATGCTCAAAGTACAAGTGAAATGGTAAGTTCCCTGGAGAGGGTTCAACAGCAGATCTGAACAAGGAGGAAAAACTATGAGCAAACAAAAAGATAGGACAATTGAAATTAACCAGTCTAAAGGATAAAGAGAAAAAAAAATAAAGAAAAATGAACAGCTTAAGGTACCTGTTCAAGCATACCAACATAAGTATAATATGAGTCTCAGAGGGGAAAACAAAGAAATGGGCAGAAAGAATATTTGAAGAGATAACGAATGAAAACTTCCCAAATTCAGTAAGACATGATTCTATATATCAAAGAAGCTCAATAAACTCCAAATAGAAAACACTCAAAGCCATCTAAACTGATGGACATAATTAAACTCTTGAAAGACAAAGACACAATCTTTAAAACAACAAAGGTGAAGTAACTCATCATGTACTCCTCAATAAGATTAGCAGCCATTTCTTATTAGAAACCATGGAGGCTAGGACCAGCAGACCTATCTAAAGTGATGAAAGAAAAAAAAAAGATCAAAAAGAAGTCTACACCCAGCAAAACTATCTTTCAAAAATGAAGAAAAATTAAGACATTCCCACTTAAACAAAAGCTAAAATAATTCATTGCTAGCAGACATGCCCAGAAGAAAGGCTAAAGGAGACTCCTTCAAGCTAAAACAAAAAGAAAGTAGAAAGTAACTCAAAGTCAAATGAAAAAATAACAACTCCAGTAAAGGTTACTATACAAGGAAATATAAATGCCAACATTATTGTATTCTGACTTTGTAACTCCTCCATTTTTCCTATCTGATTTATATAAAATACTTATTACAAATGTATGGTTAATGGGCACAGAATGCATAAAAATGTAATTTGTGACAACATAAAGGTGGAAGAAAAGTAAACTGTATAGAAGCTAAGTTTTTGCATGCTATTAAAGTTGGTATCAATTCAAAACACTGTTTTAAATTTAGGACATTAACTGTAATCCACATCATTACCACTAAGGAAATATTTAAAACGTATACAGAAAAAAAATTCAGTAGGTAATCAAAGTATATTTTTTTAAAAATATCAAACAAAAAAAGGAGAGACTGGAGAAAGTGAGGAACATAAAAAATATAGCACATATAGAAAACAAATAGCAAAATTGCATAAGAAAGTCCTCTATAAATAATCACTTTAAATATAAATGGATTTACATTTGTGTGGCATATACATACAATGGAATATCATTTGGCAATAAAAAGCAATGAAATACTGATACATGCTACACATGGATGAACCCTGAAAACACTGTTAACTGAAAGAAGCCAGATACAAAAGGCTACATATTATTTAATTCCACTTATAATGAAATGTCCAGAATAGGCACATGTATACAGACACAACAAGCAATTTAGTGGATATAAGGCTCTGAGGCAGGGTAGAGAATATAGTGAATGGTGATAGTCGCACAACTCAGACTATACAGAAAGCCACTGAATAATGGATTTTAAACGTGTAAATTGTTTTGAATGTGAGTTATATCTCAATGAAGTTGTGCTTTGTTTTTTTAAATCTTTTTATATGTGGCAGATAGGCCAGAACCAAGATGATTCCTATGTACCTTAAAAGTTAGGATATAATGCCCTGGGGCAACTCTCTGTCACAATGAAAAAACAGAGACCTATAAACAGTTAAGTGGATTATCTAAGCTCACATGGTCAATCCATAAGACACATTTTATTCCTTGAATCACAGTTGTTTGCAAGTTGGTGTCTCCCAGTAGAAAGTGTCTTTTTTTACATCCTAGCTCTGAAGCCTCATACAGTGTTCTATACACAATACTGAAACAAAGCGCCTAAAATGACCTCATGACACACACCAATTTCCAAAGAGAGGCATTACATTTTGCCTAAGTTAGCTCCATTACCAAATTAAGTAAATTTAACCTATCATTACATGTGCTTATATTCCAGCAAATGTTTGAAAGAATTTTTTTCAAAAAGCATTGCAAATTTAATTAGAATCTGAGTTTCACCAGAATATCAAGCTTTTCACTGAGTAAATGGAAAATACATTTTGTAACTTAATAAGTCACAATGCTCTGACACAGAAAGATAGCTCCTATCTAATGAAATTAGCCAACACAGAGAAAAGTGCTTGTTAGTGGTTCTTACCAAGAGTGTGCACAAAACTGTATGCTTTACAGAAAGGGACATAAAGGCTAAGTAAGGTTTCTGTCAAGAAGACTCTTTGACTCCTTCCATTGGTAGGTAGCCAAAATAGATCTGTGCTCATTATCTTTGGTTTTCACTTGGGAACTGAGGAATAGGAAGAAACAGCCCTGAAGACACCAAAAACTTAGTTGAAATATTATCCTATAACAAAATACATGGATTCGTGAGGTAAAAAGGTTCACTATATAATGCCAATTTGTTTATTTTAAGTTTGGATTTCTGAGCATGGCCCCAGTGGGCTTTGACTCCTAGTGGAGATATCTTTTGGCTCAGGTTTAAATGGTCCAATTAATAATCTAGGATCATAAAAATAGCTAATTCTTGGCCATCAGGCATATAACTGGTAGTTCTCATTAGAAAATTTGATACATTTAGAAAATCATATCAAAAACTTAAAAAAAAAAAAAGAAGGCAGCTGTATCCAATGTCTAGATCTTGAGGATAACTTTAAAGAATGATATAGGCTAACCACAAGCAAGGGAGCCACAAAAGAAAGTGTCAATGGAATTAATCATTCAGAACTTCAAATAAAAGAAAATCTTAGATTTTCAGGCAACATTTCAGGCTTAGAAAGTTAAACCTAAGAGAGGTAAAATATTTTCAACAAAAAAATGAAACCCTCTTTTCCTTTCACTCTTATTGTTTTCTCTTACAAAGACTTCTTGGTACAAATACTGATACAGACTTTACCTGCAACAATAAGTAAAATACGCTACATTTCCAAAAAGGCAAAATGTACTATTATGTAGGTACGGTGTATAAGACTCCTTCACCTAAAGTCATAGTCTGACCAATCCATTAACAATCACCAATTAATTGTCAAGTGGTGTCTATTCTCAGATACTTTTAAAAACTAAAATAAAAACCCACAGGGAAAAAACTGGAAAACATACCCATAGCTCAATTCCTCTAAATTTTACTGTCCCAGCTCCACCACTGACTCTAAGGCTCCTAAGCTGGCAAGGTTACTGTCACCAACACATACTGGTTCATTCCCTGGCTATGGAAAATGAGTCAGGCAAGAGAACAAAATGCAGAATTCCTAAAGTCATCAAAATTAATCTTCCTTGAAAAGGATTTACAAATGACAGTGTCCGCCTGCTACGGACTGAATTTTGTCCCAGTAAAATTCATGTTGAAGCTTTACTCTCCAATGTGATGATAATTCTCTTGGGAGGTAATCAGGGTCAGATGAACTCCTGTGGGTGAGGCCCTCGTAATGGGATTAGTGGCTTTACAAGAAGTAGAAGAAGAGAGAGC
This sequence comes from Canis lupus familiaris, assembly GCF_011100685.1. Classification (NCBI taxonomy): domain Eukaryota; kingdom Metazoa; phylum Chordata; class Mammalia; order Carnivora; family Canidae; genus Canis; species Canis lupus. The sequence goes on along the minus strand of NC_049244.1, from coordinate 28,670,073 downwards.
AATCACTCTCTCAATCCACCCAGTTTATGGTATCTAATCACAGCAGCCAGACCTAACTTAAGACACAGCCTACTAAGAGATAATACTAAATAAAAGTTGCATAGCAGCCATATTACTGAACTTGCAGACAAGATGCAACTGAATGCCCAGGCAAGTTTTATAGTCAAAATCTGAACCTTCAAAATTTATGACAGGAACCCTAGAGTGGCAGCATGACTATGCTAGAGTGCAACCTTGATAGACCACACCACCCACAAGAGGAGAACGATACAGTGGAAGTCCAAACACTTCCTTTTTCTAAAGTGAAATCCACACACTTTGTTTTGAGAAATCAATAATATCTCAAAGGCATGTGAGTTTTTGGTTTCCTTTAAATCTTAATGAAGAGCTTATTTCATACAAGAACATCAAATGACCAGCCAGCCTTAAAATCATCCAAAGATCACCAAAGCCAAATTCAGCAAATAACACTCTAATAAGCCAACCTAATTCCAGAAGCTAGTAGCCTCTGTGTCCAGAAGAGAAATTTACCTTAATAGCCTTATTATGTCATAGGTTAGTATGTTTAAATCTAGAAGCAGCACAAAGGTTTAAATCTTTTAGAAAAGTTATCTTAATCTACTACAAAAGTTGTTGTAAAAGCCTGCTTGAGGTACCAAGGTGATAGGTAAAATGAACAGAACAAGAAGTGATAGAGGGAACCAAAGATGTTCAACTATATATGTAAACATGGATTAACCAGAAGAAAATCAACCTAACTTTAGCACTGTCAAATAAAACACATGCTAATGAAAGTGTCTAAAAAATTAATGGCAGGAGGAAAACAGTAACAACCCATCACTCCACAAAGTACATGCTTTCAATTTTTACACATCAAGCTTTAAAAGGTCAAAAATTCCCTTACTGAACTCACAGTAAGTCTTTAAAGTATATTTGCTAAGTGGAGAAGATATATACTAGTCCAGAACTCTACCTTTTTCCCAGTTGCACATGAACTTTGAAATAATTCTTAGATTAACCCTTATTTAAATGAAAACTCTAATATACTTTATCAACTCAAATGGTGTTTTAAAGTTTCTTTTTTTTTTTTAAGATTTTAATTATTTATTCATGAGAGAGACAGAGAGGCAGAGACATAGGCAGAGGAAGAAGTAGGCTCCCCACAGGGAGCCCGATGCCGGACTCAATCCCAGGACCCTCAGATCACACCAAGCAAAAGGCAGACACTCAACCACTGAGCCACCCAGGCATCCCTGTTTTAAAGTTTCTATGTCATTATACTGCTCAAAATGTTCAAATAAAGGGAAACACCATCTACTTACTACCCCAATGAGGAGGTCTGCTTCTAAACTGAAAGAGAAGCACTCCAGAATAAATGATGATGACATAAACTCCAAGAATTCAAATTAGGGCCCTCTGAGGAAAGGGAAGATAATTTATATCAAGTGACAGGCCAACCAAAAGTCTAAAGAATGATAATCCAAGGTCTTGTCATAAACCAAGTATTAGGAATAGAAGGAAGGGAGAAGAAATGAGTAAAAACAGATGTAACATAAAAAGATAAAGGCAGAAAGTGATAAAGCAAAATAAACAATATTCCCAACACTTGCTATATTATCAATTATTTCCACTCACCAATTAAAGCAATCGGGTATCTTCCTAAGAAGAAATTTTAAATATTTGGAAAAAAGGCCATTGCTTCAGGATTAAATGAAGTCTGTTATTACAGTTCAGAAAGGTTCTTGAAGCTTTCTATAACCTCTGAATACTTTTTATGTCCCAAAATCTGAATGTTCTCAAAGACTGACAGCTCTATAGGTGTTAATGAATAGCCTGTTAATTCCAAAAGTAGATGCGACTGGCATGCTAAACTAGATGCCTAACTCCATTTTCTAGCCTGTCAATCTATTCTATACACTGTGACCAGATTAAGGGCAAGATCATTTGCCAGCTGCATATGACCTTTAAAGCCAATTCCTAACCAGTAAAATCTGAAGTAGAGCTTTGTATCCAAGGCCCCCTTGAATCTGATTCCATCATACATTTTCTACCCTTAACATATTCTATCTACCCCGGTATTATACACTGGGACATTCCCAGGGATCTGAATACTGCTGCTTCGTGGTCTTCCACATCTCTGTCCAGTACTACCTTTCCATTCTCACCATCAAAGCCACGTTGTTGTCTGAAACATTTCCTGATTTTCACTGAAATCAGAGGTAAATTGCTCCTTTCTCTAAGTTTTTACACTCCATTCTTTGTACTTCTCTTAGTCACTTACCAGACTGTATCTTATTTTATTGTGAGTGATTTACGTACACAAATAGTGTGCTCTCTGATCACAAGAACTCATTACATCATCTTTGTGTCTTCCGCAAGACCTAACACACATTTCCATAAAGATAGGCTGATTCACTAATGTATACCTCAAAAGACTCTGTGGTAAAGATAAATATATTTTAAGAAAACAAAACACGTTTACTACATGGCACTTTTTAAACAAAGAGTCCAAATCAGCTATGCATTCTTAAAATTACTAACATCTATTCTTTAGTCTACATCCAAGTATTTTCATTTCTCACAAAAAGATCACCAAATGCGATGGTCTCAATATTTGCGTCCCCCACTCAACTTTATATATTGAAATCCAAAGTCTCAAACATGAGGTATTAGCAGGTATGACTTTTCAGATGTGCTTAGGTAAAGAGGATGGAGCTCTCACGAACAGGATTAGTGTTCTTGTAAGAGCATCAAAGAGGGCTCCCCAGCCCCTTCCACCATGTGAGGACAGAGAGAAGGCACAGCTATGAACCCGAAAAGAGGGCCCTCACTAGAATGCAACTGGGCTGGACCCTTGATCTTGGATTCCCCAGCCTCCAGAACTACGCAAAATACTCTTCTGTTGTTTATAAGCGACCCAAGCTATGGTACATTGTTAAAGCAGCCCAAAGAAATTGACACACCAAACTTACCTCAAATAAGCGTAAATCAGCAGGAACTCTGTCTCCAACAGAAAGGTAAACTGTATCACCTGGAACCAAGTCTCGAGCTAGTGTATGTTCCAATTTTCCTTCACGTACACTGTAACATGAAACAGAAACAACTATGGCTGAAAAAAGAAAGACACATCACTTATTTTTAAAAATTATTTCTAGTGGGCTTGCCTGAGGAAAAATATGTTGTAGTATTATAATCACTTCAAAGAAGCTAACTCAAATATAAGAAACTAAGCAAATAATTATTTTTCTATTCTTGGTAATTAAGATGTTCAGAGGACAAAAAAGGCATTGGAAAAAATGACCAGTTAAGTTGTAGCACTCTTCTTCTTCATCTGGGTCTGTTTGATTGTGCATCACTGTAACCCCAACAGTGCTTAACACATAGTCTCACACACACACACACACACACGCAAAAAAAACCTGTTAAATAAATCCGTGTCTCAAGAATCGCAAAATCAGTACTTTAAAGTTTTAATATTACAACTTCCTACATTGAACAGAACATGAATTTTTCACGTCAGCCTAATGATTTCTACCATGTTTGGACAGATCTGGTATCACCATTTGTTACTACTGGTACTACTCACACTCGATTTCTATTTTTAAGAGTGCATATCCATTTTCATTTATCTCCATGTATTTTTTTATTTGCTCTTTGAATTCCATTGTATGTGTGCTCTTTCCAAATTTTTCTTGTGATTGATTTCCAGTTTCATACCACTGCAGTCAGAAAAGATGCACAATCTAATTTCAATCTTTATGAATTTCTTGAGACTTGTTTTGTGGCCTAATATATGATCTATTCTGAAGAATGTTCCATGTGCTCTTGAAAAGAATATGTAATCCACGGTTTTTGGATGGACTGCTCTGAATATTGTATGTTAGGTAAATTTCAATTAATTTGTCATTCAAAGCACTGTTTCCTTGATTTTTCTAAAAAAAACAAAAACAAAAACAAAAAAACAAAAAACAAAAAAAGGAAAGAAGAAGAAAGAAAATCAATGGTCCAAAATCTTTGGGACACCGAAAAAAATTGTTCTAAGAGGGAAGTTCATAGCAATACAGGCCTACTTCAAGAAACAAGAAAAATCTCAAGTAAACCTTATACTTAGAGCTGGAAAACAGAGAATAAAGTCAAAGCCAGTAGAAAAAAGAAAATAATAAAGATTGAAACAGAAATAAAATAGAGACTAAAAAAACAATAGATCAATAAAGCCAGGAGCCAGTTCTTTGAGAAGATCAACAAAATTGATAAACCTTTAGCCAGACTCCTCAAGGAGAGGACGCAAATAAATAAAATCAGAAAGGATGTATTAAAAATAACTACTGATATCACAGAAACACAAAGGATTATAAAAGAATATTACAACAAATTATATGCCAACAAATTGGACAACTTTGAAGAAATAGATAAATTCCTAAAAATATATAACCTTCCAAGACTGAATCAGGAAGAAGGAAAATTAAAAAGACCAACTCCTAGCAATGCAATTGAATCAGTAGTCAAAAAATTCCCAATAAAAGTCCAAGACGAGATGGATTCACAGGTGAATTTTACCAAACATTTAAAGAAGAGTTAATATTTATTCTTCTCAAACAATTCCAAAAAGTAGAAGACAAAGGAAAGTTTCAAAATTTATTACATGATGCCAGCATTACCCTGACATCAAAACCAGATTAACACACTACAAAAAACAAAAACTACAACCCAATATCTCTGATGAGCACAAATGTAAAAATCCTCAACAAAATATAAGCAAACAAAATTCAACAACATATTAAAAACATCATTCACCACAATCAAATGGCATTTATTCCAGGAATGCAAGGGTGGTTCAATATTTCCAAATTAATCAGCATGATTAATGCATCACATTAACAAAAGAAAGGATAAAAACTGTATGATCATCTCAACAGATGCAGAAAAAGCATTTAACAAAGTACAACATCCATTCATGACAAAAACGCAACAATTAAGTTTAGAGGGAACATACATCAACATAATAAAAGTCTTCTATGAGAAACCCACAACTAACATCATACTCAATGGTGAAAAACAGACTTTTCCTTTAATATCAAGAACAAGGCAAGGATGTCTACTTTCACCACTTTTATTCAACACAGTAATTAGAAGCCTTGCCACAGCAATCAGACAAGAAAATAAATAAATAAAAGGCGTCCAATTGCTAAGGAGGAAATAAAACTGTCACTATTCACAGGTGACATGTTACTATATATAGAAAAACCCGGGCAGCCCCAGTGGCTCAGCGGTTTAGCACCGCCTTCAGCCCAGGGCCTGATCCTGGAGACCCGGGATCGAGTCCCACATCAGGCTCCCTGCATGGAATCTGTTTCTCCCTCTGCCTGTGTCTCTGCCTCTCTCTCTCTCTCTCTCTGTCCCTCATGAGTAAATAAATAAAACCTTAAAAAAAAAAAAAAAAACCCTACAGATTCCACCTAAAAACTGCTGGAACTGTGATCCAGTAAAGACATTGATTTCAGTAAAGACACTGGATACAAAATTAATATACAGAAATCTGCTGCGTTTCTATGCAATAATAATGAAGGAGAAAGAGAAATTTTTAAAAAATCCCATTTACAATTGTACCAAAAAGAATAAAATATCCAGGAATATATTTATCCACAGGTGAAAGATTTATACTCTAAAAACTTTAAAACACTGATGAAAGAAATTGAATATGATACAAATGGGAAGACAGACACATAGATCAACAGAACAGAATAGAGAGCCCAGAAATAAATCCACACTTAAATGGTCAATTAACCTACAACAAAAGAGGCAAGAATATACAATGGGGAAAAGACAGTCTCTTCAATAAACAGTGTTGGGAAAACTGGAAAGCTACATGCAAAAGAATAACTGGACCACTTTCTTACACCACAGAAATATAACTCAAAATGGATTAAGGACCAAAATATAAGACCCAAAACTATAAAACACCTAGAAGAAAACACAGGTTGTAATTTCTTTGACATCACCACAGAAACATTCTTCCTTCCTCAGGCCAGGGAAACAAAAGCAAAAATTAACTATTAGGACTAAACAAAAAGCTTGTACACAGCAAAGGAAACCATTAAAAAAATAGCAACCTACTTAATGGAGAAGATATTTGCAAATAATATACCCAATAAGGGGTTAATATCCAAAATTTATAAAGAATTCCTACAACTCAACACTAAAAAAAATAAATAAATAAAAATAAAATAATAATCTGATTAAAGATAGGCAGAGGACATGAATAGACAGTTTTCCAAAGATGCACAGATGGCCAACAGACATATGAAAACATGCTCAACATCACTAATCACCAGGGAATGCAAATCAAAACCACAATAAGATCACTTTACAACCATCAGAATTTTTACAATCAAAAATACTAGAAACAAGTGTTGGTGAGGATGTGGAGAGGAAGGAATCTTCATACACTGCTGGTGGGAATACAAACTGGGGGAGCCAATGTGCAAAAACAGTATGGACATTTCTCAAAAAATTAAAAATAGAGTATGATCCAGTAACTGGTAAAAATATCATATAATCCAGTAATTCCACTACTAGGTATTTACCTAAAGAAAATGAAACCACTAATTCAAAAAGATATATGCACCCCTATGTTTACTGCAGCATTATTTGCAATAGGAGAAGATATGGAAGCAACCCAAATGTGCATCCATAGATAACTAGATAAAAGAGATGTGGTGTACACACACACACAGAGGAATATACTCAGCCATAAAAAGGAATGAGATTTCACCATTTGCAATAACATAGATGGATCTAGAGGGTATAATGCTAAGTGAATTTAAGACAGAAGAAGACAAATATCATATAATTTCACTCATATATGAAATTTAAGAAGCAAAACAAATGAACAATGAAAAAAGTGACAAATGTAAAAACAGACTCTTAAAAACTGAGAACAAGCTGGTGGCTGCCAGAAGATGGGAAGGGGTATGGGTGAAAGAGATAAAAGCAATTAAGAGTACACTTACAGTGATGAGTACTGAGTAATATATAAAACTGCTGAATCATTTTATTATACACTTGAAATGAATATAACACTGTATGCTAATTATACTTCGATTTTAAAAAAAGTAGAAATTCGTATCAGAAACAAGGATCATACCAATGGCATTCTGGTGGCATAAGTTTACTCAGTTCTTCAAGAGATTTTTCTGAACGATATTCCTATTTTTAAAAAAAGAATATAATATTAAGAGAAAACATTTATAAAGAAATGCAAATATGTATGTTCCTATGTACATATTCCATGACAGACTTAAATATTAATCTCATTTTTATAAAAACTTCCCCCAGTTTTTATCTTTTCCTTTAGTTGCACTTATATTTCTAACACATAAAACGTTATCCCTTATTAAAAATAACGCTAAATTAGTGACCAAACAATTCTGACAATTGAATATTCCCAATTATATATGTTAATATTCAATGTGAAACCTAAGGTCAGTTTATTTATAAGAAAATGAAGAACACTCATTAGAGTGTCCAAAGAATATATAATCTTCAGTCATTTAAAGTTAAATTTATTGAGCCTCATGATTAAGATAATTTTACTTTCAGTGTTTCATGACCAAAGAAGTCAAAGACAATTAACTACAAGCAACATCTGCTTTGAGGATTAAGCACAGGCTAACCACAAAGGTTTGTGGGGTAAGTTTACTTGGAACACGTTAAATAAGAGTCAGTTGTGGCTGGCACTACTTTGACAGACACCTTTCCCATCACCCTGAATTATCCGGAAGGGGACATTCTCAGGAGTCCTAAGTCTGAGATGCTCCAGTCTTTCTCTATGCATATAATCAAAGCTGAAAGTCAGAAACATCTTTAACTTCACCATACTATCTAATCCATGTTTCCATGGGCAGTCTTGCTTCGCACAACATCACTGCTATTTTTGTCTCATGTCTGCACTAAACGCACCAATCTTTTAATCTAAGTTTTATTTTTTTAACTTTTTTAAAAGAGTTTATTTATTCATGAGATAGAAAGAGAAGCAGAGACACAGAAAGAGAAGCAGGCTCCATGCAAGAAGCCCGATGTGAGACTCGATCCTGGAACTCTGGGATCCGTCCGGAGTCTGCCCAAAGGCAGACGCTCAACTGCTGAGCCACCCAGGCATCCCTTAATCTAAGTTTTAAAAGGGAGAAGGGTGAGTAGTGGGAGTAAAAGCTGAGGAGTGTTTTGAAATGACTGCAGCGCTAGTACTATTCAAAGTTTCACATCCATCACAAACTTTTTCAAATAGCAAATTCAAAGCTGTATAAGAATAACTTAGAATTAAATCAGTATTTACTTAGGCAAGAGGCACAAATGTGAAAGTAAGGTAAATCTGTAATATGAAAATTCTAAGACACCTCTCCCCGAACCATACAAGAGTATTAAAGAATTTGGAAGTTTTACCCAAAAATTCCATAGAAGGTTAGAAAACACTCACCAATTCTAGATCCTAGTAATAAATGATATAGAAGATGCCCAATCTTTACCTCCCTCTTCAAACTTCTTAGGCTTTCCTCCCTACAACTACAGAGATAACTTCTGTATCAAAATGACCATTTAACATATCATTAAAAACCTGGCAGCCATCTCTCATGAACACTTAAAGTTCTATCTACAGTTTATTGTAAGGTGATATCAGTGTATGTATATAAATGTATATAAAACAATTAGCTATATTCTTGGCTGTGAGGGTATACAATGGGGTAAGAAACGGAGATTTGAAAGAGACAGGGAAAAAAGCGTACACATATATATAAAAATAAACAAGCGTTCTCCTCCTAAAACTGAGATTAAAAACACAAATACTAAATAAAATACGGCATTGATAATTTCAGAGTTTTGGTAGTTTTCTGACAAAACACTATAAGTTGAAGCAACAGCACAGGATCCTTTTACAGAGGGTTTTTAATTGCAGTTTATAGAATATTTTGTTGGTTTCAAGGCACATTTGGGTAAAAGGCTCATATATATATAAGAAACCAGACGTAACAATCTGAAACTGGGTTTTTCATAAATGTTCTGATTCCTTCTGGGGTTTTCCATCAAATGAACCCCTCATAGAGATATTTAGCAGATGGTTTCTGCCATTGCATTCACAGTGTATAACATGCAATCTTTATGGAAAATTCCACACTATGTTAAAAATCGCAATTTTGTGCTTTTTGGGGGGGGGGGGTAGGGGCTCTCTACGTACTAACAGAATGAGCCAAGGTCCTCATATCTGTAGTGATAATGCTGTAGGAATCCCTCTGAAGAAAGTCACTCCATATTTCTTAAGCATTATTAAGGATGCAAGAGGGTTCCCAGTTACTGGTTGAGTGGATGGTACAACCCACATGTCTGAATGAAGAGCAGCCTTGAATATGACCAGCCTGGAAGGATCTCTGCTGGACTAACTAGTTCCACCTACCCCAGGGCAACTTTTGTCTAAGAAAGAAGATTCCCTGGAAACAGAATTCCTGAAGTCTATTGATGGAGCTCACAAACTTACTGTAGATAATGTGATTACAACTGCCTTTTTTACAGTGGGTTACTGTAAAACTAATAACTTACTAAATTAGAGATTGACACAGAAAGCCTGGATAATGACAGAAATAATAACCACAGATGTGAAAATAACCACAATCACTTAAAATATAGTCTTAAGATTAAAAACAACATGAACTTGAATGTCATACATTACATTATTCCCCTAACTAGAATAAACTTTTCTAAGATTTTTTGAGTCATCTCTACACTCAATGTAGGGCTCAAACTCCCAACCCCAAGATCCAGAATCACATGCTCCACCAACTTAGCCAGCCAGATGCCCCATTCCTTCTATTCTTATTAACTATGCTTTAAAATTGTTAATAAAATGAGACCTGCCAACACTATTCTAAAATGTGAAGTTATCAAACATTATATAAACATAAAACTAAGCCTATGTTTTCATATATGCCTATACTTGCAATAAAAATCCTGACATTATCTCAACATTATACACATTTCATTTTTAAAAGGGGTTCCTCAGGGGCCCAGGTGGCTCAGTGGTTTAGCGCCTGCCTTCAGTCCAGGGTGTGATCCTGGAGACCCGGGGATCGAGTCCCATGTCGGGCTCCCTGCATGGAGCCTGCTTCTCCCTCTGCCTGCGTCTCTGTCTGTCTCTCTCTCTGTGTCTCTCATGAATAAATTTTAAAAATTTAAAAAAAAAAAAAGAGGGTTCCTCATTGTATGTTTTATTTACTGTTTGAATGCCTATGCTGAATTCGAAGTTTAATACAGGTCAGAACATTCTTTATGTCTAGGAAATGAGGAATTTAAACCTATCCCAATTTTTTAATTGAATAAAGGTTTTAAACTTGTTGCTGGATTTTATTTATTTATTGTGCTTTTTGTCTTCATCTCCTTCAGTTACCTTTAACTTCATCAAATAAAAAAACATTTTCTTCTTTCTACTTTCTAAATCAAAACAGTCAAATTAGTTCCACAAAGTTCCCTAGAGAGTTGAGTTTCTGAAGTCATTTGAAAAACAATGAATGAATTGTTCTGACCAATATTACCATCCTCCAATAACCACAGATTTTATAAGATACCCTAGTTTTTTTAAGCAATTAACTAAAATTTTAATACTGAAAAAATAGGCTACCTACTCACCTGAACAAAGGCAACTGTGACGACAATAAGTATTGCCTAAACAAAACAAAGAAACAATTTTTTAAATCAGACATTGTAACTTCAGAAATAACTGTTAATAGTGTTTTATTTTTCTATCTGCAGTCCCCAGATACCAGACACTAAGCACTGAGATCTACTGGGCAAGAAATCACAACTTTGCCTTTGGGAAAAAACTGACAGCTGACTGTGATTTGCCTCCCCTAGGGCAGCTTCTCAAATTTGATCTCAAGATACCTCTTTGCTCTTACAAACTAAGGACCAGCTTTTCTGTGGGTTTTAATCTATTGATATTTATCATAATTACTTTTTCAATTGCTCAGTTTTAATTTCTCCTTATTAATTCATCTAAAAAGTAGTAAAACCATTACATGTTAATATATACAACATTTTTATGGGAAATACACTTTCAAATAAAAAAATTTTTGAGAAAAATACCAAGTGTTTTCAATTATTCTGTCTTTAATATCTGCCTTTAAAGACATTAATACAAAGCTAGATTCTCACATTAGCTTCTGCATTCAATCTAAGATCTTATGTTGATTCGGCTGAAGTATACAAAGAAAACCTAATCTCATACAGATATTGTTGGAAAAGGAAGTATTTTAAAAGCTTTTTCAGATGACTGTGATATCCCTCTTAGCTACTACACCAAAATTAGACAACTATAGTTACTTAATTTGCAATGTAGAATCTAAATTGTATCAATGAACTTTTCTTAATTTATTATAGAAAATCCATTAACTGATTTTCACTTTGGATCTTTGATTACTGAAAACACTGTAACATCTTGCACTGGTCACTTAGAAAACACTGATTTACTTGGTTACTCAAATCTTTCAAGTGTTAACACATTTCATATTAGTAAAAAAAAAATCATATTCATTGAAATCACAACTGAATAAATTTGTTTAAGAATGAAGTCTTAAATACTGGGAAACTACTTAACACATGGTAATTAATAAAAATTTTGCAAAATTCTAAGTATCACTTGAAAGCTTGAATTTTATCACAGGCAATAAGTGCTATTTGTTTTCCCTGAAGTGATAGGTTCATTTCATTCACTTCCTTAAAAAAATACGCCATTTATCCAAGTCTTAACCAAGTCTATCATTCCTTCTTTTTAATAAAAGCCTAGTTCAGCTCACCAAAACTGCCCTTCCCTGAAACGACCACTGTACCTCAAGATACATAAATCCTTTATGCATATTTCTCATTTTATTATACAGAATATTCAAAAGACATTACTCAACTGTCAAGATTTAATGAAATTAATTTTTACTGCTTTATGAAAAACACTCTTAAGAGAAACAAGGAAGAAAACAATGACCACTAGTACAGTTTGGTGCCATTATTTTGACTTGAGTCAATACTGTTTTACCTGCCATTGCTTTTGCACCACAGATACAAATATCTATAGCATAAATAATGTTTTAATATTACAAAAATAGATTTGACCTTACAGTCTCCCTGAAACAGTTTCAGAGACACCAGGGAGTCTACAAGCAAGAGTTCAAAAACCAAATTAAGCTCTATCTATATTAATTTCTACTGTGTTCTTAAGAATAAACATATTTGTTTTAATCAACGCTTATACTTGCTATAAACTTTTATACTATAAGAAAACAGAGGACAAGAAAACAAAGGAAACTTAGGAAACTTTCAATGAAAGCTAGAACGGCTTAGCCAGAAAGAATAAAATGTTACATAGTAAATAGTGTTCAATTGCTAAGTAATATTTTTACTTTCATAATCATCAGGCTTAGTTCACAATTAGTCAAAACATTCTCAATTAGAAAGGAAACGAAATTAAATTTTAACCAGAAATTTATTATAAAATATTTCATATCTGTAAAATTATAAGGTTATTAAATAATTCTCATGAATGCCAATCACAGACCCTTGAACATTACTGGAGATTACTGCAACAAAATGTAGAATTTGGATATTAACAAAAAACCTGAAGAAATGTTAAGGTATTTCTCATTTCACTTCCCAAAATAAAAGCCAACCCTAATTTTAAATGATTATCCAATAATTTTAAAATATACATATTTTTTCTTACCACAGTGATACTGACAGCATCATCAAACTGATGCATTAAAACACTGATGACTGCAGAGGCCAGAAGCAGCATAATAAGGGGATTTTTAAACTGAAAGTGAAAACAAACAGCAATTCAACAGTTTTGTATGAATGGTAGTTATGTTCCATCACAACAAAAACCTAAAAAAATAAACTACTGAAGCATGGCTAGAAAACTATGAGTCTACATTTGAATGAGATTTTAGATGTCTCTTCAATTAACAAAAAATTTATACTTAACTACATTTTAAAGTCACCACTTCTTAACAGTTCCTTTTCAGAAAAAAAAGAAAATTAAATATCAATACTTGAAACTAAGAACCTACCAATTCCTTATGATACATGTGTATTTTCAGTACAATAATTTAATAAATAGAACTGGACTGAATTTCTACTGAAGCTAGAATGAGTGGAAAATTATTTTTAAGATGACGATTTAGGTTAACACTGGGTAGCACACCTAACTTATGAGGTCCAAACATTCCTATACTTAGTAAATTAGCACAGATTACAATTCAGGGGTTGTCCCACATGCCCCAGGGATAATCCCTCTTGGTCAGCAAAGAGCTGACAGTAAGATCCACTCCACAGAAGCTGAGAATTTTCCAATTGCTCATTTTCCTAATATCTATCTGGCAGAGGCAACAGTATCTAAAGAAACAGAACCACACCACCGACCCAACCAGGCCGTGCTTAGATGACCAAGTACCAGAGCTACCCTAAATTCTTCCAGTTGGACATCCTACTCCTTAAACATCAGAGCTTTGTTGCCAGAGCCTCTTCCTTCTGATGAAATGGTGCCAATCACTGTTAAAGGTGCAAAAGTCACTAGGCTACAAAGAATTCATCCCACCAGAGAGCCCAGCCCCTAGATACAACAGCAGTGAGGTTAGATCCTGTCACCTCCCACTCCCTATATGATTCCATTCCCTGACACAGTGGTTCTGACCCTGCTTCACATCAGAATCATGCGAAGAACTTCTAACAAATGCCTAGGTTCACACCAGACCAGTTAAATCAAAATCTCTGGGCATAGGGCCCAGGCTTCAGCATTTTTTAAGCATTCCCCAAATGATTCTAACTTCTAGAGGATTGAAAATCACTACTCTAACAAACTAAAACTACAACTGCAATATGGTTTAGGGTTGACAAACCACACACACTTCACTGAGTCAGAGTACCTGGATTTAAATCCAGTTCTTTCACTTACGTATGACCCAAGGCTCCTCATCTGGTAAAACAGTACCTTACACCAAAAGTATGGTAAAAATTAACTAAGAATGTATATTAAAGCACTGTGTAAACCATAAAACCCTCTTCAAATGTTAGCTCTTATCATCACAAATTGATGACAAGACCCATGGGCTTTTTTATTACAATCTCTAAAATAGCTGCGCCATGGTAATAAGCATACCACTTGATTAATGGCAGGCTCCAGACAAATGTTTGCAAAGCAACAAATTCAGTGTTCTTTGTAGAGGAACAAAGAGGCTGCCCAGTACTTTATGATTAACAACTGATATTTACTGCTAATGTAGTTCAGCACAAGCAGAACTACATTACATTGTTTCTGTTTCATTCTCAAGGCAATCCCATGATGCAGGTAGTCTAGCTTTGAAACACGAATAAGAAAGTAAAACATCAAATTATACCGTCAAGTAATAAGTAAGTCCAATCATCGTAGTTTGTAAATCCAGAGTCAACTTCCTAAAGTTTTAGGTAATGTGGAAATGTGGTAAATGTGAGAATACAAACATGCATATAAATAATATTCTACAAACATGACAGATTGTTTTCCACTTTAGACAAACTCATCTGCAAAATTAAGACCAATAAATTTGGACCCATTAATAAGCCCTTTAGGAAAGTTATACATAGGGTAGGGGGATAGGGTAATTGGGTGACAGGCATTAAGGCAGGCACATGATGTAATGAGCAGTGGGTGTTATACTATATGCTGGCAAATTGAATTTAAATAAAATTAAATTTAAAAATAACATCTTTAAAAAAAAAAAGCTACACATAGATCTTTAAAAAAAAAAAAAAACAACCGGTAGTTAGAAGGCATTAAAAGTTTTCTTTACTAAAAAGAACTTGTTAAAAAAATAAGTAAATAAGTAAAAATAAAAAGAACTTGTTTGGCAAACTAACCCTACTGGGTGAAAACTGGCCACAGGATTCTGCATTCTTGGAACTTTTCACAGTAACATACTTGTTATCAAGATAAGACAAAAATCCTACAATAAGTCTTTCTGAAAAGATTGGGATATTGACAAAATATATTAAAAATAACTATTGTTTATAGATACCTTACAATCTCCTAAAATTATCCTCATGTTATAGATAAGAAACTCAGAAGATAATAAAGATCATATAGCTAGTAAGAAATAAAGACAGAATCTGTACTCAGGCAGTCTGGATTCAAACTACCTAACTTACTTTTATTACATTTTCTTTTTCTTTTTTTTTAAAGATTTTATTTATTTATTCATGAGAATACACAGAGAGGAGAGAGAGAGAGAGAGGCAGAGACACAGGCAGAGGGAGAAGCAGGCTCCATGCAGGGAGCCTGATGTGGGACTTGATCCCGGGTCTCCAGGATCATGCCCTGAGCTGTAGGCGGCGCTAAACCGCTGAGCCACCGGGGCTGCCCTTATTACATTTTCTAAGCTGGCCATATTACTTTAAAAAAATATGAACATTCCAAAAATATATATTAATATACATATATTAGCATTCCTCATAGTAAGTGTAAGGTAGACATCTGTAAAGGAAACTACTGTTCATAATATCAATTCCACGTTATAGGTAAGTCCTTAAAGATTTGCATAATAAAAATTATATAAATTCCAGGTTAACAGAGCAAACTAACAGAAAAATGTAGGTAGTTTTTTTTTTAATTATTTCTTTTCTCCCACAAAAAAAAAAGGCTTCACAAAAGTAAACAACTACACTAACAAAAAATACATGTAAATTACACAGCAGAGGAGGAAATAAAAACATCTCACCTGAGAAATATATTTCTTCCATAGTGGCTCATCTTCACTGATATCAAACTCATTCCAGCCATGGAAGGCTCGCCTATGACTTACTTCACATTTGTTTAGACCATTCTGAAGATCAGCCTATTAGATTTTACATATAAAAGTTACTAAAAATGTTAGCAGAGGACAAAAGAACAAAAACACAAGGGTACATTATGTATGTTCATATTTATAAGAACTATACAGCAGTCAAAACTAATCTGTTGTAACAAAAAGAATTATCAGTGGTTGCTTGGGGCCAAGAGCAAAATCTACTTAGAAATCTGTAGAGGGACCTCATGGAACTTCTAAGGAGTGATGAAAGTGTACCATATCTTAATTCTGGTGGTAGTTACATTTGCCAAAATGCAAACTGTTTCCTTAATATGGGTACATTATATTTCATGTAAATTATACCTTGATAAAATGTAAGCAATAAGGTAGAGTTTAATAAACTTATGATTTTCTCTGAGAAAAAAGAAATAACAAAAATCAGCCACATGACTTACAGAGGGCAAAATATTTGTTTTCGTTGTTTTATTTTCTAAAATTATTTTCTCCAAAAGAACATTCAGTGGACTAAAACTGCCTTTCTTGTTCTCTGAGCATATTATCAAAAACCCTCAGATTGGTATTACTTTTTACTCTTGAACTATGTAATTATTTCAAGCAGATAATTTGTGGTTCCTAAATTACTGAAAATAATTATGTTCTATGAACACCACCTACATTCTTCAGTCACCACAATATTGTGACTTATAAGAAATACTTATGTTATCTGGTCATCAATGACCAAGCATATTTCTCATTTTTATTTATCTGGTCTTCCTCCAGGGTTGTTGGCTCAGAGCTCCTAAAACTCTTGGAATTTCCTAGGATATGGCAAAAAAGGTGTCTTTTGTTGTGTTAATGAAAGTGACTTTTGGACCCCACCCAAGAGCAGCAGCTGGTAGCCAAGAGGGTTCACCATCCTCCCTTACCTCTGAAGAGAGAGAGGATAGAGGCTGTATCAGCCAAAGGCCAATGACTAAGCAATGAAGCCTCCATAAAAGCCCAAAAGGACTGGGCTTGGAGAGCTTCCAGGCTGAACACATGGAGACTGGGGAAAATGGTGTACCTGGAGAGGACATGGAAGCTCCAGGCCCTTTCCCCATACCAGACCCACTTATCTCTTCATCTGGCTGTTGATTTGTATCCTTTATTTTATCTCTTTAATAAACTGATAAACTTAAGTGTTTGCTTGAGTTCTGTGAGCCACGGTAGCAAAATTAAATGAATCTAAGAAGAAACGTCTCATCTGTACTGAGTAGGTCAAAAGCATAGATAATAGCCTAGAACTTGTGATTGACTTCTGAAGTCAGGAGTAAGAGACAAATTTCCAGGGCTGAATCCTTAACCTATGGAATCTGATGTTATCTCTGGGTGGATACTGTTAGAATTGAGTTAAATTCTTGGGTGTCCAAGAATTGCATGGTGTTATGTGTAGGAGAACCAACCCTCCCAACCATACTGGAATTGGGTCTGAGAACCTCAGAAGAGTCATGGTCTCTCACGATGTATTATCATAACTAGCATTAAAGGATGAAATTGCTTGCATCCCTAAAATAATCAGTTTCTCCAGCCAAAAACTTTATAATAGAATTTTATAATGGAGTCTCACAATACTTAAAAATATTTAAAATAAATGGTTTTAAAACATAAATACAACAACCAAAAAACCCTCAAAAACACAGATATCCAATGTTTTTTAATGCCATCATTAAAATATGTGAATTTTTAAAGAAAAATAAAAAACACTATGTTACATTAGTCTGTGCTTTTTAAAACTAAAGAGATTAAGTTACATAGGCAATTAAAGTTTATTTGCAGTCCCTATCTTGTACTTAGCTTTTACTTTACTTTAGAAAACACAAAAAAATGATAAACTCCTAACTCTACTTATGTTAATTAATATTAATAATTAACTATTTTATTAATCCAACTAATCCTTACATAGCATTAATAGTTCCTGGCAATGCTAATGACCTAGAGCTGCACTGTCCAATTAGGTAAACACTAGCCCTGTACAGCCATTTAAATTTTAATGAATAAAAATTAAATTAAGTTCAGTTCCTTACCTAAATAGCCACACTTCAAATACTGAGTTGTCATGTTTAAATTAACTACTCACTACTGTACTGAACAGTGCAGAACAGCATATTTACATCATCACAGAAAATTCCAGTAGACGGCATTTATCTATAGTCTAAGTTGATGATTTACTATTTACACCCTACCTCCCCACCAAGCACTTACTTGGAGAATGCTTGCAACTTCACTGACTGGTAATTCGCTTGCTTTTTTTGATGTCAATACAGGAATCATTGTCTCATTTTCAGCATTAGGAATTTTTTGAAAACGTGCAACCTGGCAAATAAAACCAAAGGAAAAATATTTGAATATACCAAAAAAATTGAATGCACTCTAGAATAAATGAATATCCAAATGTTCATAAAGACTTAGTTTCCATTTAAAAAACAAACATTTTTAGAAAAATAAATATCTAGTTCTAATAAGATAATTTTATACTGACCATGTGCTATTTCTCCAGAAAGCACATTTCAAAAATTAGGCCACCAGTGCCAGCTAGAACACAAAATAATTTCCACATTATATTAAAAAGATGCTATTTCTACACCAATATAATGAGTAAAAAGTAAAACAGATGTCCTGTCTAGCAGATCCTGATAATTACATGTAGTCATAATCGTCTAAACTCATTATGTTTAACAGGAAAGACAGAACGCTAAGCTTTCTCCATTTTAACTATGCCTGTTGGTCAGCCCATTTCTTAACTATCCAGAAAAACACATGGCTACTCTACATAAGCACCAGGACAGCAAGTCATATTTTAAAACCTATTCCCAAACTAGCAGGAAAACAAAAGAGCAAAAGAGAGGATGCACAGTTGGGAAGGGGCTATGAACAGAGTAAATCACAGAGATGGCAGTAACCATGGTATCTACTTGATGCAGCTTCATAAGCAAGTATCTATAGAAAACTGTTTAATACACTTCCAGAAACAGATCCCCAATCCAGACTGTCCTGGGTCCTATGCTGACAGATTCTTTATAGACAAAAAGTTCTGAATAAATAGGAGAAGGTGAGACAAAAGCTCCCCACAGAAAGTTTAGAGGAAAAACATTTCAGTTGCTACCCATCCCGATTAAAATACTGAACCTGAAGTGATCATCTTATTACCAAGACACACATCTTTAAGCTTTCAGATGAAACATTTTCAACCTTGGATAATCAACATTTTTAGGATAAAATATTTCCCTAAAATTTTGTCGACATAACACTTCTTTAACACAAGAAATGAGATGGATCAAAGAATAACTTAGTTTCTCTTATTATAAGACAATAATAGAAGACTATATGCTCTCATTACAGAGGTCTGTATACATAAAAATCTTTACACCTACTCCAAAAGCTAGTAAATAGTGTGACATTATCTTGTGAGATCTTAAAGCAAAATTAAAAAGGATCAAATAAATACATTACCTGAAGTGACGAGATTCATAAAATCTTATTTCTAAGATTCTTGCACCTCAGTTTCTTCACATGTAAAATAGGGGTAATAGTGACTAAAGTTGTGTGAGGATTACATCCATTAAAAACATACCTGACCCGCTATAGTTAAGGGCTGAAATAGCTATTTTTCTCTAAACAGTACTTAATATTTACATGTATATTCACCAGTACAATTAGCTCAATAAAGAACTAAATTACTAAAGAGAATAGAGTTAGATTTGCAATAATTTTTCTACTGAAATATACTTTTCTAATGTTGACATATTGGAAATTGCCATCTCAAGTACCCAATATGAAGTACAGGAGCCTTTCTCATAAAATCTTTTTAAAGTAATCCTTTGGTAGCTGTTACAAAGATAGGGTCCATGTTGGAATATACTCTCCATAAAATCTTTCATGGGCCCAAAAGAGCTGAAAAATTTCAATAGAATAAAATGAGACTATTTCACTTAACAATGGGTAAGACACTGAAGGGACATGATGATAACTCTAAATATAAAAAGGGCTGCCTGCCACGTGAAAGAGAGAAACACCAAAACCAAAGGGTGAGTTTCTAGCCAACCAACTTCTGGAGTTGGAATAAAGAGCACTGGATGTGTTCTGGCAAAGGCTGGACAACCATGTGATAAGGATGACTTCACTGAAAGGATTGCTAGTAATAGAGGGAGCCTATAGCACAAATTTCTTGGCCAAAGGCAGCAATCTCAATCTACATTTATGCTTACTAGATTCTAATTCAACCTAAAATTATGGAAATATTGAGTTCTAAGCCAGTTTTCTTTTTAAGCAAATGTTATTCTTAGTAGTTCAAATGGATCATTAGTTCTATGGCTTATAAGAGTAATTTGTTCACTCATTTACTTTTTTTTTTTTTTTTTTTTTTACTCATTTACTTTTTTAACAAACACTGCATCTATTGAGAATCTGACTCTGGTAGGCCCTTAGTATTAACAATGAGCAAAAACAACCTGAAGGGGTGGAGGGAAGAGGAAGGCGACAAATGTTATCAAAGAATAGCACAAATAAATGGAAAACTGAAAGTGATCATTACTATGAAGAAGTCCATGGGCATGAGAGCTTACACAAAGATTGCAATCGGGACAGAAAAGTTTTCATGAGGAAGTGATACTTAATAGAATTGAAAGACAAGAAACTGCTGTCTAAGGGAAGGGATGAAAGTAGTAAGGGAACTGAGTGTGCAAAGTTCCTGGGAAAGAGGGAAGCATGGCAAAAGGAAGCCCTAAAGAATGAAGAACTAATAGAAGGCCACCATTTATTCACTTACTCATTCCGTCTTTAGACATATAATAAATGCTTATTATGTGCCAGGCACTGTTGTTGTTGCAGACCAAAAAGGTAAGAAGTCTAGCCTCATGAAGCTAAATACCAACAGGAAACAGAAGACTATAAATAATGTACTATACAATAAATGTTCCAGAAGACAATTTAAAAAGGAAGGGTAAGTAAGGAAGAAATTGCTTCAACCTACATAGGAGGTGAGAACTGACTGCTGAACTTGGCAACACAGAGATAAAGAAAGCAGTTTCAATGGAGTGGTGATGAACAAAAATCAGGCAGGAGAGGGTTCAAAGAAAACAGCAGGAAATAAGGTGGAGACAGCACGTATAATCCTTTCCAGTTCTGCTGGCAAAAGGAGCAGAGAAATGGGATTATTATAGCCAGAATGGAGTGGAGGTTTTAAGAGCTGGGTTGTTTTGTTTTTTAAGATGAAAGAAATAACAAACAGCATGATGATCTAATAGAGGAAAAACCAGTAATTCAGAAGAGAGATGGGATAACTTAAAAAGTGATATTCTTGACTAAACGAGAGGGGATGGAATCTGACATAGTTGTAGAAGGACTGGCCTTAGATAAAGGAATAGACAGTTTATCCACAGTTACAGATGGGAAGGCAGAGTAACATGGGAAGGATGCAGGCATACTGGTAGCTGTGGCAGAGGAACATATGGATATATTCTTCTGAGAATTACCTGGATTGAAAAAATCAGGAGGACATATAAAGCAAAAAAAAAAAAAAAAAAGGCTAAAGAATTAAGTGGGGATCCTACAGGGCCCTATGGGTCATATTACCGAATTTCTGTCTTAATCCTAAGAGCAAATGGAAGGCCTTGCACTGTAGTCTTAACAGTAAATAAAATAAAAGGCACAAGTTAGAAAATTGAAGTACAGAATAAGAGTGGTGAAATTTGGATACTATTACATATGCCTAAACAAGAGATAAACGTAGCCTGGACAAAGGTGGTGAGGTGCAGGAACAGATGTAGAGGTAAAAATAACAGTACAGGATGATGAACCAGATACATATATCAAAAAATTATACTAGGTTTCTAGGTTGTCTTACATGCTAAATACTAATGCTATTCACCATGGTAAAGAATATTGGAATATTCTTTTTAACAAATGGGGCTGTGACAACTAGATATCCATGTAAAAAAAAACACAAAGATGGACCCCTCCCTCCCACCATACACAAGATTAAATCAAAACGGATCAAAGACCTAAATGTAAGAGCTTGAACTATTAAACTCTTCAGAAGACAACTTGGGCTTAAATCTTAACCATGTTTCCTAAGCATGGCACCAAAAGTACAAGAAACAAAAAGACTGAACATCATCAAAATTAAAAACTTTTGTGCAGCAAAAGACACCATCAAGAAAGTGAAAAAGACAACCCACAGAATGAGAGAAAATATTTGCAAGTTATTTATCTGGTAAAGGGCCTATACTGCAATATATAAACTCTCACAATTCAATAATAAAAAAAAACATAATCCAATTTTAAAATGAGTAAAAGATCTGAATACATATTTCTAGAAAGAAAATATACAAATGACCAATAAGCACACAAGCAGATCATCATTAGTCATGCGGAAAATACATATCAAAACCACAATGAGATAGCACTTCATCCACTAGGATGACTAAAGTAAAAAAGACAATAAAAAGTGTTGGATAGCATACGGAGAAACTGGAACCTTCACATATTGCTGTTGGAGCTGTTAAAAGGTGCAGCTGCTATGGAAAAGTTTGGCAACCATTATATACAATTATGCTATTATACAAACATGTTATTTTCTCTGGCTAAATGACGAGTTTTCAGCTTGAAACAATTTCTGAGTGATTAAATAATGCTTTGATTTTGAGAACTATAAAATACAGGTGGATCACATAAATGTAGTTGAAGGTATATCACCTCTAACAGGCAATGTTACGTCCTTCACATGTTAACTACAGAAGTTCATTGTCTATGGTACTAAGTTTCAAACATTAGGTATTATTTGCTTATCTCCTACCTCACCCTAAAAATATCCTGGGCTTAACTACAGGATAAGTTGCTAAGCCTCATAGTTGCTTTACTTTTGTTTCAGATAATGGCATTTATTAGATTTACACCTTCAATTATTTAACTCCTGCAACCAATAAGCATTTACTAAAAAGACCTATACCTTGCACAGATGTAACTTAGCTGGAGAACCATGCCATACCAAAACACAAACATTTAAGAGTTGCAATACAGCAGTCAAATCATCACAATGCAATTAAGTCTGAAAATTCGGGAAAGGGAAGATTGTTAAAGCCCTCAGTATTCTAAGAAAACTTCCCTGAAGCAAGCCATTAAAAATGGATAGCAGGGAATGGCTAACACCTGTCAAGGAAGTATTTCAACCAAGAACACGGGTAAAAGCCAGAGCAATAGAAATCTAATCTATACATGACTAGGCCAATCTGGCTAGAATGAAAGAAGTGTTTTATTATGCACTTCTACTGCCACTAAATGACCAAAAGCTACCCATTAAGACAAGCTATAGAGTTTTTAATGGGATGCATTTAAAAACTGCAGAAATTTTTAAAATAGATCCTATAGGCAATAAACCCCATCACAGACCTACTAATCCCAAATTTACATTTTAACAAGATTACCAGGTGATTCACTCATATATTTTGAGTCTAAGCACTGATGTATACATCAGTTCCCAATTCTGATACAAATTAGAATTACATGGGGATTGCTATGGATCGACTTGCCCTCACCAAATACTCTGCTGGAAGTCCTAACCCCCCAATTTATCGGTATTGAGATATGGGGCCTGTGTGAGGTAATTAGATCATGAGGGTGCAGCCCTCATGATGCTATCAGTGCCCTTATAAGAGACACAGAGGGCATGCCTGTGTGTCTCCTCTCCTCCTCCCCATCCTCCAGAACTGAGAGAAATAAATGTCTGTTATCTAAGCCTCCTAAGTCTAGGATATTCTGTTACAGCAGCCAGAGCAGACTAAGGGGTCTTTTTTTTTTTTTTTTTTTTCATTTTAATACAAGTCTCCAGGTCCCATCCCTAAAGAGTGTGAATCATTAGGTCTGAGGTGGAGCCAAAACATCAAAACATTTTTTTTTGACGGGGGGGGGGGGGCTCTCTACACTACACTACACGCAAGGGTGAGCTGAGGGGCAGAGGCAGAGAGAAAATCTTAAGCAGGCTCCATACTGAGCACAGAGCCCAATGCTGGGCTGGATCTCACAACTCTGACATCATGACCTGAGCCAAAATCAAGAGTTGCACATTTAGCCAACTGAGCCACCAGGTGCCCCAAAAACGATGATTTTTAAAAGCTTCCCAAGGTGGATCTAATGCACAATGTTGATCACCACTGGCCTAGATGATGGGGTTGAAAGGCATGGTTGGATTAAACTCAAACATTAGACTATTTTACTTTAAAAAGGTATAAATCTTCTAAAGTGAGCCACCACCATAGGTTTATAAACTGTCCCTGGAAAAAGAACAAAAAAACTTGTCAGAATTCAGCACACAGAAATCTGATTTTAAAAAAGCAAGTTAGCAAACTTAGCTCAAATCACCCAACAGAAGTCAAGCCAGAGGGAAAAACAAAATTATTTCATCTCTAGAAAGTTCAGGAGTACTGGGCAGCCGGGGTGGCTCAACAGTTTAGCGCCTGCCTTCGGCCCAGGGCCTGACCCTAGAGACCCAGGATCGAGTCCCACATCAGGCTCCCTGCATGAAGCCTGCTTCTCCCTCTGCCTGTGTCTCTGCCTCTCTCTCTCTCTCTCTCTCTCTCTCTCTCTCTCTCTCTCTGTGTCTCTCATGAATAAATAAGTTAAAAAAGAAAAAAAAAGTTCAGGAGTACTAAAGAAAGGTTATTAAAAGTTTTGATGTCCACTCGACAAAGTTTTCTAAGTTTCACCTGCAAGTAATCAGAAAGACACCGAAACACCCAAGAAAATCAAGTGTACTCATTATTAAACTTGAAAGAACCAAGCACCTCTCCAGAGTTGTTTAACAGCTATAGCATAAGAAAGCAGGGTTATCTGGGAAGTCTAAGGGTCCAACTATACAAAGCCATTGTTATCAATGTAATGAAGGCATATCCAGGCCAAAGTAAACAGTGGGGCAGCCCCGGTGGCTAGGCGGTTTAGCACGGCCTGCAGCCCAGGGCATGATCCTGGAGACCCTGGATTGAGTCCCACGTCAGGCTCTCTGCATGAAGCCTGCTTCTCCCTCTGCCTGTGTCTCTGCCCCACCCCCCCCCCTGCATCTCTATGAATATATAAATAAAATCTTAAAAAAAATAAACAGTGACACAGCAGTTCCAACAAGACAATACTAATAATAGCAGTTCCTATTCAAGAATGGTAGGTTCGGGGCAGCTCGGGTGGTTCAGCGATTTTTTTTTTTTTAATTTTTATTTATGATAGTCACAGAGAGAGAGAGAGAGAGAGGCAGAGACACAGGCAGAGGGAGAAGCAGGCTCCATGCACTGGGAGCCCGATGTGGGATTCGATCCCGGGTCTCCAGGATCGCGCCCTGGGCCAAAGGCAGGTGCCAAACCGCTGCGCCACCCAGGGATCCCTGGCTCAGTGGTTTAGCACCGCCTGCAGCCCAGGGCGTGCTCCTGGAGACCCAGGATCGAGTCCCACATCGGCCTCCCTGCATGGAGCCTACTTCTCCCTCTGCCTGTGTCTCTGCCTCTCTCTCTCTCTGTATCTCTCATGAATAAATAAATAAAATACTAAAAAAAAAAAAAAAAAAAAAAGAATGGTAGGTTCACAGTAATTTACAGAAATCAAGCAGACCTGTTTAATTTAAGAAGCAGTTCCTTGGGATCCCTGGGTGGCACAGCGTTTTGGCGCCTGCCTTTGGCCCAGGGCACGATCCTGGAGACCCGGGATCGAATCCCACATCGGGCTCCCAGTGCATGGAACCTGTTTCTCCCTCTGCCTCTCTCTCTCTCTCTCTGTGACTATCATAAATAAATAAAAAAAATTATTAAGAAGCAGTTCCTTGATTAAAGCCAAAAGTAAACTGCACTAAATAATCCCACCGGTTAAGGTTAGATACGGTTATAATTATTGACACAGAGAAGCTTACATGCATAAAGCACTCCCGGTAAAAGGTAAAATTTGTACTTCTGGCATCTATCTGCAAACCATATTTGTAGAAGTATGAAGTAGTAGTAGAAATATGAATCATTAGAAGTAGTAGTGAATTTTCAAAAGGTGACCAAATGACTCCAAGTTTCTTGGAGAGAACTCCAAGTTTTTGGTTGAGAACAAGGCAACCCGTATTCCTTTATAACATGGTATAAGTTCACTTAGAGCCACATTGTAATATGCTCATCTGGATGGGATGATAGTATAGCGCAGCAGGCACCAAACCAAACATCCCCTTCAGAGCTGGAAAAACAGGAAAGGTCCCAGACCCCACTCCAACTTCAAATACAACAGCCTTTCTTTTCTGTATTATATGTTTTGGCTTCAGCAAAAAAGCTGCTAGTATTTAAACAAAGAACTTTACAGCTTTACAAGGGGGAAGGAGGAGGCTTAAACACCTCGTACTGTGGTTTTCAATCTTATTAGTTAGCATCAGAATCCCCTGGAGAGCTTGTTAAAACAAGGTTACTGAGCCCTAACCTTAGAGTTTCTGAATCAGCAGGTCTCAGAGAAGTCCCACAAAGTACATTTCCAACAAGTTCTGGAGAAATGTTGATGTACTAGTGCAGGTCACACTCGGTGACCTGCACAAGGTCAGACTTGACTAGATCCTACTTTATAGTCCCACGACTATATCTTGATAGCCGTGTGACCCCGGCAAGTTATTAACCTCTGCATCTTTTTCCTCAGTGGAAAATTGGGATAATACCAATTCAATTTCAGCAAGAACTAAAAACTATATATATATGTGTGTGTGTGTGTGTGTGTGTGTGTGTGTGTGTGTGTGTATGTACTGTACCTAGTATATGGTTAGTAATCAGATGCTGGCTCCCTTCTCCTAATGCAACTAATCACACGATTACACATTTGCCTCACCCATGCTCTAGATCTTCACAAGGGTATGACCTCGTTTTCGTCATCTTGGTATCCTTGGCAAAGTTCTTAATATCCAAAGTACTACTAGAAAAAAAATAATAAATACTGGGACTTCAGTCTTAACAGATAAGTATGTAGCAACAGAATAGTGTTATTATCCTAATATATGCCTATGCCTTTTAAATTATTTTTCACTCAAAGAACAAAAATATGGCAGAACTGATCAGAAAAAAAGAATGTATTTAATCATCCATGAATTACTCCATCTTCTACAGGGATGAGGCAATTCCATGTGTTTTTAACTTTGAAAGTACTGATATTAAAATAAAGTTTTTAACCTCTAGATGTCAAATTTTATTGGCAAATGTAGCAGCCATGCAAGCAGGAAAGTCAACCTGTCTCTGATGAAGCATTTCAAGGATTGTCTAGACTGCTTGCATGGAGCAGAGCAGAGGCTGGCAAGTGTCTCAAAGTGGGCAGGGCTCATCAGCTTAGAATCACCGTTCAGTCCTACCAATGAAGAAATGTTGGCAAGGAAAGGAAAAGGTACTGAAAACACATTCTTATGAAATACCTCATTACCAGAGCAGCAGATTTAAAAACACTGAATACAAAGTGAAAAGTCCAAATTGAAGTAATATATCTAGGATGAATATGTTAAGTATTCAAAACATCCAAAAATTCTTCCTATAATATGTAAGTTCTTATTTTTCCACCCCTGTATCTGGCAAAGTCACCAACTCAGTCTTACCATCTCAAAGGGAATATGGAATATGTCCATTCTCAAACTTTAGTTGTTTTCAGAATCACCTGGGAGTGAAATGCTTATTAAGAATACAAATACTCCCACCACTTTTATTCAAATAGTACTAGAAGCCTGAGCTGCAGCAATCAGACAAGAAAAAGAGAGAGAAGGTATCTAAATTGGTAAAAACTCTCACTACTTGCAGACATCATGATACTATGTACGAAATACCCTAGACTCCCCTGAGACACTACTGAAACTGAGAAATTAATTCAGTAACGTTGCAAGATACAAAATTAATATAAAGAAATGTTACTTCTGGGCAGCCCCCAGTGACTGGTTTAGCACCGCCTTCCACCCAGGGCCTGATCCTGGAGACCAAGGATCGAGTCCTGCATCGGGCTCCCTGCGTTGAGCCTGCCTCTCCCTCTGCCTGTGTCTCTGCCTCTCTCTCTCTCTCTCATGAATAAATAAATAAAATCTTAAAAAAAAAAAAAAAGAAAGAAAGAAATGTTACTTCTATACACTAATAAAGATGTAGCAGAGAGAGAAATAAAGAAAATAATCCCACTGGGGCACCTGAGTGGCTTAGTCATTTAAATGTCTGCCTTTTGCTCAGGTAATGATCTGGGTTCCTGGGATCAAGCCCCAGTTCAAGCTTCCTGCTAAGAGGGGAGACTGCTTCTCTGTCTCCCTTTGCCCCTCCCCCGCTCATGCTGTCTTTCACAATTTCTCTCAAATAAATGAATCTATTTTAAAAAAGAATGGATAAAAAAAGAATATTAACAATAAAAAAGAATGACATTTCTCCATTTGCAACATGGAAAAATAAATAAATACATTTATATATATATGTGTGTGTGTATATATATATATATATAAAAACATAGATGGACCTAAAGGCTATAATGGTAATAAGTGAAGTCAGTCAGATGGAGAAAGACAAATACCATATGATTTTACTCATATATGGAATTTAAGAAACAAAACGAAAAAGAGAAGCAAAAAAACCCAACAACAACAACAGAAAACCAGACTCTAACTACAG
Organism: Canis lupus familiaris; assembly: GCF_011100685.1. Lineage (NCBI taxonomy): Eukaryota > Metazoa > Chordata > Mammalia > Carnivora > Canidae > Canis > Canis lupus. The sequence goes on along the minus strand of NC_049244.1, from coordinate 28,641,569 downwards.
ATAACCAACTGGTGGTTGCCAGAGGTGGGGGTGGGGGGTGGCAGGGGGAGACTAATTAGATGAAAAAGATAAAGGATATTAAGAGTGTACTTACCCTAATAAGCACTGAGTAATATAAAGAATTGTTGAATTATTATATTGTACATCTGAAATTAATATAACCCATATGTTAATTATACTTCAATAAGGAAAAAAAAAAAGAATATAGGTACTATGTGGATCTTGGCAAAAAAAGTTAAAGCTAAATATGACCAGTGGTAACTAGGTCTAGAGCAATGGTTCTCAACTCAGAGTGTACATTAAAATCACCTGGGGAGCTTTCAATAATTCCTACAGCTGGAACTCCAGACCAATTAAATCAGAGTCCACAGAAATGGTTGGTCCCAAGGATGTGGAGATCCCAGGAACAGGTCTTTATTTAAATCTCCTCGAAGTGATAATGTACAAAGAGTGCTCTTAACCTACTCATAAATTAAACAGGAAATACAGTAGAGAAGATATTAAATTACTTCAAAAAGAATGTACTCAGCAAATTCCAGGCTGTGGGGAATTCTACAGGACAACCAACCTGATTTTATCAATAAGCTACAAGGGAAAGAGACATTTTTTTAGACTAAGAGATATTTAAGAGACATGTTAACCAATTACAGTCTTTGGGCCTTATTTCAATCCTGATTCAATTAAATAAACTTGTTTTTTTTTTTTTTTTTTTTAAATCAATCCAGGCTCACAGTTGCTTTTAACTCTCATATATCATTAAATCTGAAAAAGTTCCTTAGTATTTTGTCTTTCATTACCTTGACACTGGAAGAGGAGAAGCAAGCAGGTTACTTTGTAGCATATCCTTATCCTAAAAATTACAATTTGAGATTGATTATTTCTAATTAGATTCACGCAATGCATTTTGAGGAAAGGGGAAACAGCAAACATTATATCTTTCTCAAAACATCATATCAAGAGGCATATGGTGTTTGCTATAGATGTCATTTGTTGAAGCCATAACCCTCAGAATGTGAGGGTATCTGGAGACAGGGCCGTTAGAAACGTAAATAAGGTTAAATAAGATTAGGATGGAGCCCTAATCCAATAGGACTGACGTCCTTATAAGAGGTAGAAACACCCACAGTCGGCACACACAAAGGCCACAAGGAAACAGCAAGAGGGCAACCATCTGCAGGCTGAGAGGCCTCACCAGAAACCAACCCTGCCAGCACCTGATATTAGACTTCCACCCTATACAATTGTGAGAAAGTCAGCCTCTGCTTAAGGCACTCAATCTACGGTATTCCATCATAACAGCCTGAGCCAACTAATACAATGCTGTTTATACTACTGATGGTAATGTTCATTTTGAACATTTGCCTAACGTGGTACTCGCAAGATTTTCCCATTATCAAGTTACTCTATTTCCCTTTATATTTTCAAAGTTTCTTGTAGGGAGTTATTTTGAGACTAATAAAATAGCCTGTACTTTACACTCTTGCTCACAAGGTAACTCTTGCCTGAAACAATTATTACTGTGGTGGTTACCAAATGTGATTTTTTGTAATTCCATCATTCTGTCTATGTTTATTAAATGGAATCCAACTATAATGGACTCTCCCTTCTTTCCCTTTGTGTGTGTGTTTGTATATATATTCTCACTTCCTTTATCATAGATTTCTACCTTATTCTACAAGATATAACATCTATTACTATTCATTTTGTTGCTCAAATTATCCCAGTTTTGGCCAATGTGGAGCCTTGAACAGGCTGCCTCCTATATCCTTGTGACAAGTTCTCACCAATTTACAGCACTACCTTACTTTCTGGCACCACAGGATGTTCTAGGCGTATCTTTCTATTTTCCCTGCCCTAGCATAGAATTAACCATTTCTCCACAAGGCCTTGGTACCCTTTACTGACAAAAAAATACTCAGAAGTATTATGGTTTCAAGGACTTCACAATGGACTGAATTAAGGAATATATACACATACACAGAAATATATCTATTTTTGTATTTACCTGTAAATATGTTAAATACACAGAGTCCATACTGAAGCTACCAGTTTCTAATCTAACTCCAGAGGTTCATTTCACCCTTTCCCCTTATTACTAATTCTGTAACAATGAAAAACCGGACTTTCATTCCCACCATTATATACTTACTTGCTCTACTCTAGAATACACAGAATAGTGTTGGAGTTTTAACCATACCACTATAAACAAATTCTTACTAACCAGAGTACAATATTTGTGTACAATTCCTTTGGTCTCTAGTCTTAGGTTTGTTTATACTTCTTTTTGTCAATTGTCTTAGATTATATAGACAAAATCCTGTACTCCAAAATTACTTGTGTTAGTTCTTCCCATGCACATTCTTCAGTACGGCTGTTATCCAATTGAAATAGGCTGGCTTATTTATTTGTATTATTCCATTTGGGAATTTTTTCCCCATCATCTTTGTTAATTTGGAGTGTATAAAATATGAACTTAGTTCTAATACTCAAAACTATTCAAAATAGGGAAAATCAGATTAGTGTCCTGCCTAATCCCTTCAATTTCTTCAATCCTTACCTCCCCCTCTCTCTGTTACCAATCTCATTAGTTTCCAAGGTATCTTTCCTATGTTTCCTTCTGCAAAAATGAGCAGCTGTGTGGTTATGTTTTATTTCATCCTCTTTTCTTTAGAGTAACAGTCTATAACCTTTTTCTCTTAACCATATATCCTAGAGATCAATCCATCAGTTCAGAGATCAGCTCAGAGATCTTCCTTTTTTCCTTTCAAAGCTGCACAGTACTGTCATAGGGATAGAACATATTTTATTCAACCACTCTCCTATGTATGAAGTTGCAAACAATGATCCATGAATAACTTTACATATGGATGTTCATATTCCTGGAGTTCTGCCTTCAGGGAAAATTTCTAGAATTGAAAATTATAGGCCAAATGGCAAATGCCTACCCAGGATTTTGTTGGATACTGCCAAATCTGAGGAATGGTTGTGCCTTCTCATCAGGAAATGTTACGGGTCTGTTTACACACAGCTTGCCAACAGGATAGATTGTTACACTTTAAATTTTGTCAATCTGAAAGCTAAAAAATAATGTCTCAGTGTATTTAAATTTGCATTTTTCTAATTGTAAATCATCTCATGTTTAGGGGTTATTTTAGGTTTCAAGAGGAATTATCCCTTTATGTATTCTGATCATTTTTTCTATCAGGTTGCTGTACTTTATACTCTTCATAATGTTTTCTGATGCATTAATTTTTTTAAGTTTGATGAAGTCCACTTTATTTTTCCTTTTTTACTTCTGTTTTTGGTGTCATTCTTAATAATCCATTGCCAAGAATCCAAGGTCATGAAGATTTATTCCTAAGGTTTTGTTTTTTTTCTTTTTAAGATTTATTTGAGAGAGAGAGACAGAGACAAAAAAATCCCAAATCAGACTCTCTACTGAGCACAGAGCCTGACAAGGGGTTCAATCTCATGACCCGAGCCAAAATCAAGAGTTGGACATTTAACCAACTGAGTCACCCAGGTGTCCCAATTTCTGAGTGTTTTTTTAAGAGTTTTATGGTTCTAGCTCTTATATTTAGGTGGCTGACCCATTTTGAGTTAATGTTAGTATATATTGTGAAGTGGGGCACATCATTGAATTTTATAGTTATAGCTAGGACATACTGCTTCTCTCCTTAAAGATTCTGTATTGTTAAGTTTGGCAGTTAATTTTTGAGTTTTACCTTGTGTAATATTTAGTCAGTCCATCCTTAACTATTAAGTAACAGACAATTCATGCAACTGGGCCTTATGGCTTTTATAACATGGTAATTTTAAGCCTTCAGAAATAACTCAAAATACAGGGACACTAAGAGAAAGGATTGATACATTTTATTACCAAAAAATGAAATTTTTTTGCAGGCCAAAAAACATAGTCAGGACAGCTGACAGGGTAGGAGTAAATATCTGCAACGTATCACAGATATTTCCTATGCTGATGTTCATTGCAGTATTATTTACTGACCAGAGCCAGAAGGTGGAAACTCAAGTGTCTACCCAAAGATAAATGAATAAACAAAATGTGGTATATACATACAATGGATTATTATTCCACCATAAAAAAGAAATGAAGTTCTAATACATATAGAATATGGATAAATCTTGAAAACATTATGCTAAGTGAAATAAGCCAGAAACAAAAGGACAAAAACCATATGATTTCACTTACATGAAATATTTGTAAAGTGAAATTCATTAGAAGCCTAAGTAGATTAGTAGTACCCAGAGGCTAGGAATAAGGGGGAAATGGGAAGTTACTGCTCAATGGGAACATTTTCTTGCTTAGAGTGATGAAAAAGTTTTGCAAAACACTGTGAATGTAATTAATGCCACTGAACTGTAACACTTAAAAAAAAAATTGCATTTTGGAGCCACGCCTTCCAATTTTAAAAACTGGGTTGTAACATTTAAGTTAACCAACTGAATCCAGTTTACTACTCTAGTATACATTATTAACAAATAATTTAAAGTCAGGGTCACCACTATGCATACCACAGAGACTGTTGGTAGGACTGGTTATGACTCCCTGGAGATGAAACTTGTAACGCAGAATTCATATACTATGGTTACTCTGACATCCTCAGGTATCTAAAATCCAAAAGATAAGGGTTCATTCTTCATTCCTTCCTAGATCTGAACAGAAATGCGAAGGAAAGGTCGTTCTCCAAAATAAAGGCAGTAACTTCCCATTTCCCCCTTATTCCTAGCCTCTGGGTACTACTAATCTACTTAGGCTTCTAATGAATTTCACTTTACAAATATTTCGTAGAAACAGTGGTTTCTATCAAAGTCCCAGTATTTCCTCCCCTAGCACTAGTCTTTTCAATCTAGTATTTTAAATCTATTCTCTCAATCTGAGCTTTTTTTTTTTTTGCCCTACATATAACTTTCTCCCTTTCCCAAAATAGACATTTTTATTTCCCACACTTATCTAATTCATGCTTACCAGAATGCTAATGACTTTCTTAAAATAAAAATAATACAAATATGACAACCACAATTCTAACAACCTTCTTTTCTATCTAGTTCATCATACATTCAATAATGTTTTACAGAGGACAACTGAACTTTTTTCTGCGCCATTCAGTCAATGTTTAACTTTGGCATCAATGTGGATAGCCCTCTGTCACCCTTCTAGGACTCCTCCACCCCTCTTGACAGAATTCTCTTTCGTTCTTCCCCGCTTTCTTTGACAAATACAGTTCGTTTCTTTTTTTTTTTTTTTTTTTAAGATTTTATTTATTGAGAGAGAGAAGGTATGAGTGGGGAGGAAGGTACAAGGAAGAGGGAGAAGCAGACTCTCCACTGAGCAGGGAGACCAATGGACCCTGTAATCATGACCTGAGCCAAGGCAGACACTTAACTGACTGAGCCACCCCAGGCACCCCATTTCTTATCCCATTATGATAGCAAGGGGTAAAGAATGGGATCACTGAAAAAAAAAAAAAAAAAAGAATGGATCACTGACCCTTTCTAAGTAAATCTCTATTTGCCACATTACCTCCAACCTTAAAAAAACTTCAACCTTAAAAAAAAAAAAAAAAAAAACTTCAACCTACACACTTCTTCATGAGTAAAGTCCTCAAAGTGTCTTAAAATATTTGTACTTTTTTCCCCAAGAACACAATAAAAGACAAAAATCAATCATATACGTTCTCTTGTTAAATTTCACCCATCTGATCCAAACTTTTAGATTTTAAAAAAATGTTCAAGTCAAATACTTCCATTATAATTTTCAGCACACAATACTCTTTAAGCAAGATTTAGAAACAGACTCTGGCATTTATTCCCAACTGTTGTCTGTTGAATATACTTGTAACCGATCTGTAATCTAAATTAAGACCAAAGTCTTACATAAAATGAACAAACCAATCCAAAGGAGCTCCATTTTTAATCTGTAGTCTTAAAAAAAATGCCCTTCACTAGTTTTATTTTCTGTAGAATCCACTACTCAATACTTTGTTTCTACTAACCAGAGCTTAGTTGCTTCCAAAGACACAATGGGGGAAATGAATTCCGAATCAGTACATACCAACAAAAACCACGTTTACAAAAACCAATCCTCGGGACACCTGGGTGGCTCAGATGGTTAAGTGTCTGCAGTCAGCTCAGGCCATGTTCTCTGGGCCCTGGGATTGCCCTAATGGGGGGTGGGGGGGGTCTGCTCAGTGGGGAGTCTGCTTCTCCCCCTCCTTCTGCCTGCCCCCTCCACTGTGCATGCACACTGTCTCAAATAACGAATAAATAAAAACCTTAAAAAAAAATCCTCAACATGAATAAGTAGGACAGGCAAGAAAGCACCACTTTGGTACAGAGATAATAAAAAGAAAGAAAACTGAGGGGTTAAATTACACAGAAAGCTTGGACATCATAGATTCAGACAGGTTTGCACTTCACTAGTCAGGTAACTTAAGCTGCACTGCCTGCAATGGTACCAGTTGTTTCATTTCTAAACCAAAAGAAACTAGTATTACAAAGTAATACACGATGGTTTCAAAAAACAAAGAAAAAAAAAAAGAAAAACAGAAATTCAAGCTCCATAAACTCTACTAAACAATCACATTCTGGGATGCCTGGGTGGCTCAGCAGTTGAGCGTCTGCCTTTGGCTCAGGGCCTGATCCTCCAGTCCTGGGATCGAGTCCCACATCAGGCTCCCTGCATGGAGCCTGCTTCTCCCTCTGCCTATGTCTCTTTGCCCACCCCCCCCCCCATGAATAAATAAATAAAATCTTTATCAAAAAAAAAAAAATCACATTCTGAACCTTGCCCCCCAAAAAATCATAGTTCCTACCTCACTTCAAACACTCACACCCAAAACCACACCATTGCCTATGTGGGAAAATATCTACTACTTGGTCCCACTGCCTCAAATGCCTGCAGAAAATCTCTACAGAAAAAAGGGACCAGGTCCAATCCACATACTCCATACCTTAGCAATCTTTCAGGCCTTATCCAGACTAATGAATCTTTTTGTGACATTTTCCCACAACTCTGCATTAGCTACCCACCCCCTAGTTACCCAAGTAGCAATCATAGCTTTTCCAGACATGTCTTTTCCCTCTGCTAACACTACTGTAAATTCAATGGCTACAAGAACTGAGGGTTCCACAAACCAGGACTGGTCATGTCTGGCACATATTTGGTTCTTGATAACTGCTAAAAGGATAAGTGAATAACTAAGCTAACAGATTTCTTTCTTAACTTTTTCAACTAACACTATGTAACTAAACAAAAAAAATGTACATTCATACAATTAAAAATTAATTAAGAACATATAAGAATTAATTCCAATAAATTCATAATTAAATCTCTTCTTTCCTAATCTCTACTCAGGGGAAAAAACCCTCTGTCATCCAAAGTAACTAATGAGTCAAAGGAAGATACAATGATCCAACTGATTTCACTCAATGTATACACTTAAACATATATTCTCTATTTGCTCTGCAAAATAACTGCAAAATACGTGTATGGTTCTGATACTTGCCCATGAATAATTGGGCTTCTTTCTATTGCGATATATGTTCTCATGAAGAAGAGAGGTGGTGGGGCACTTGAGTGGTTCAAACTATTAAGTGTCAGACTCTTGATTTTAGCTCAGGTCACGATCTCAGGGTCCTGAGATCAAGGCCCCATGTTTGGCGCTCCCACTCCCCACTGAGTCTACTTGTCCCTCTCTCTCCCCCTCTATCCTTCCCGCCCACTCACTCATGCACTCTCTCTCTCTAAAACAAAACAATAAATAAAAACTAAAAAAAAAAAGAGAGAGAGAGAGAGAGAAGAGCAGTGGAAGGGAAAAGGGCAATCAAAAATCACTTAGTCCAGCAAGCTACTTATTCCTCAGTATCCATCTGTATAACATGTAATTTATATCACTTTTAGTAACTCACATGCATATTTTTAATTCCTGTGTCAATCTCTAATATTTTTAAGTTACATCAAAGATACTCAAAGTGGCCAAAAATAGTTTGGCATGAATCAGTAATTTGAATAGATTTTTAGTTGTAAAATTACATGGCTTTAGCCCTGAATTGCAAAGAACAAAAATATCTAGCTATGAAACTTTCATGGAGCACTTTCATTTAAAAAGATGAGCTATTTGTTTTTAAAAGATCCACAAGAAAAATGGTGTTTTTGTTATTTTGAAACTTCTGAGTTTAAAAAAAATGTCTAAAGCTCTGGAATCCACATACTTACTCGTGTATGTTACCACAGTAGTAGCTTCAGGAGGTATAACAGGAAAAGGACTATTAGTAGGAGCAAGAGGAAGAAATGGAGATTTATACTTCTTGCTTGCTAAGGACCAGGGTGATGCTAAATACATCTATTATTTCATGCGATCCTTAGAAAACTCTGAAAGGGGCATTATTTTTCCTATTTTGTAAGCAAGAAAATTAAAGGCTACAGAAGTAATTTGCCCAAGACAAAAAGACAGTAACAAAACTGGTAAAGGGTATAGCCAGGAACTAAACCACTGTCCAACTTAAAACCTTCATTGTTTTCTTTAAAGTAAGCTCAATATAAAGCTCATGACCCCAAGATCAACAGTCACATGCTCCACTAACTGAGCCAGCCAGCCGCCCCTAAGGGCCTCTTTCTTAATAACTGCATTATATTTAAATTAATCAGATAACCCACAAATTCCAAAGTAAATCAACTTTAAAGGACTGATTTTACTATGGTGAAACCAGATTTAAAATTGAACAACAGGGGGCAGCCCCGGTGGCGCAGCGGTTTAGCGCCGCCTGCAGCCCAGGGCGTGATCCTGGAGACCCTGGATCGAGTGCCACGTCAGGCTCTCTGCGTGGAGCCTGCTTCTCCTCTGCCTGTATCTCTGCCTCTCTCTCTCTCTCTGTGTCTCTCTGAATAAATAAATAAAGTTTAAAAAATAAATAAAATAAAATAAAATAAAACAAAACAAAACAAAACAGGGATTCTGGGAAGATGAATGATGGAATAGGAAACCACCAGGTATCTATCTCCACACCTAGATAACCATTATGCTGGCAAAATCTCTCTGATGTAACTATTTTAGAATACCAGAATCCATGAAAGGCTCACAACTTCCAGAAAACTTGAATGGTAAACTGAAATTAGTTTCAGTTCATTTCAGCTCTTGCACAATAGCAGGCAGGTATTCATCCTACACCCTTACACACACACACACACACACACACACACACACACCCCAACTCCTGGCATATGGTCAGCTATGAATGTATTCCTGGAGAGCTTGCACATAACTTAGGGAAGCCAGGGTGAGCAAAAAGCACCCGTCTTCCAAATAATGGAAACTCTGTGCTATGATCCCTGATCGCTAATTTTGATCACAGAGGCTAAAAGACTGCAAAAAAACGTGGCCAGCAATTGTCCTTCCACCTCTCTATAGTTGTAAACCTCTCCCTCTCCAGCTGGAGTGAATTTCAGAGGATTTAAAGGACCAGCAACTATTCTTTTCCCCCATTCATTTTTCTCCTTTCCCTTTCTGAGAGCAAGATGCTAAAGATCAGGACACTTAAAAGCAACCACACAGGGCAGCCCAGGTGGCTCAGCAGTTTAGCGCCGCCTTCAGTCCAGGGCATGATCCTGGAGACCTGGGATCAAATCCCCCATCAGGTTCACTGCATGGAGCCTGCTTCTTCCTCTGCCTGTGTCTCTGTCTCTGCCTCTTTCTCTCTTTCTCTCATGAATAAATAAATAATATCTTTTAAAAAAGACAAAAAAAAAAGCAACCGCGTATATAAAAGTCACTGTGGGGGATCCCTGGGTGGCTCCGCGGTTTAGTGCCTGCCTTTGGCCCAGGGCGCGATCCTGGAGTCCCAGGATCAAGTCCCACGTCGGGCTCCCGGCATGGAGCCTGCTTCTCCCTCTGCCTGTGTCTCTGCCACTCTCTCTCTGTCTCTCTCTCTCTCTCTATGTCTCTGAATAAATAATAAATAAAATCTTTAAACAAATAAAAAATAAAAAATAAATAAAAGTCACTGTGAATGCCCAAGGAAATGCATAGGCTCAGAAAAGACCTGAGAAGATCTTAAATGTACACCTCAGGCTGATAATTGGCATAAAAATACCCAAAACACAAACAAACAAAACAAAACAAAATGTGGAAGAGGAAGCAGAATCTGATTTCCAGAGTTACTACATTAGTAGAGTCGCTAGTCCAGGTTTTCAACAACAAAAAAAAATCACAAGACATACAAAGAAACAAAAGTATGGTATATTCAAAGGAAAAAACAAACAGAAACTGTCCCTAAAAAGTACCCGATGGTGGACCTATTAAACAAAGACTTAAAACAATGATCTTAAAGATACTTAAAAAACTGAAGACATGGACAAGTCAAGAAAACAATGTATGAACAATAAGGAGATATAAAACCTAAAAAGAAACCAGAAACAAATTCTGAAGTTGAGAAATACAATAACTGAAATAAAAAATTCACTAGAGGGATTCGAAGACTGATTTGAGCATGAAGAAGAAAGAAACAGTAACCTTGAAAATATGACAACAGAAATTTAAAATCTGAGAAACAGAAAGAATAAAGATTGAAGAAAAGTGAACAGAGCATAAGGGACCTGAGGGACATCATCAAGAAGACCAATACAGACCATTATGGGAGTCCTAGAAGGTGAATAGAGAAAGGGACAGAAAGAATATCTTAAAATATAATAGCCCAACACTTCCCAAATTTGATGAAACACAAATATAAACATCTAAGAAGTTCAAGGAACTCCAAGTACAATGAACTCAGAGAGCCATCCAGAGACACGTTATATGCAAAAACCAAAGGCAAATAGAAAATCTTGAATGCAGCAAGAGAAGTTACTTGTCATATACAAGAAATAACAGTAAGATAATCAGATTTCTCATCAGAAACTTGAGGCCAGAAAGCAGTGGACCAACAAGAAAGAAAGAAACTAAGAAAAGATCAAAAACCCTGTAATTAACAAAATTGAGGGAGAAATTAAGACACTTACAGATAAACAAAAGTTGAGAAAGTTAATTACCACTAGACCTGCCCTGCAAGAAATGCTAAAGAAAGACCTGCAAACTGAAATAAAATGACACTATACAGTAACTTGAAGAAATAAAAATTTCAGTAAAGGTAAATACATAGGCAATTATAAAAACTAGCACTATTGTAACTCTGGTTTATAATTCCATTTTTTGTTTTCTACATGATTTAAGAGACTAAAAATTAAAAAAAAAACAATAGTCTAAAAAATAGTATTATTGTAACCTTTATAACTCCACATTTTGTATCCTTCATGACTTAAGACGCTTGTATATTTTTTAAATTACGTTTTTGGACATACATTGCATAAAATGTAATCTGGGGACATCAATTGAAAAGAGAGTGGAGATATAAAGGAGCTGAATTTGTAAGCTTATGAAGTGAAATTAATATAAATTCAAATTAAAGCATTACAACTTTAGGTTATTAAATGCAATCCTCATGACAACCACAGAGAAAATTAGGTAAGACCTTAAGAATTTCACTACAAAAAACCAACTCAACACAAAAGGCAATTAATGCTGAAAATAAGGGATATAGCATAGCAAAATGACAGAAGTCCCTACTTATCAGCCAGCCTTAAAAAAAGGAAAGAAATCAGTATGTTACAAAACAGATGAACTTTGATGACACTATACTAAGTGAAATAAGCTGGTCACAGTGTATTTGTAAGATTCCACATATATGATGAGCTTAGAATAGGCAAATTCAGAAAGAGAAAATAGAATAGAAGTTACCAGGAGCTGGGAAAACTGGAGAATGAGCAGTTAGTATTTAATGGTACAAAGTTTCAGATGGGATGATAGAAAAGTTGTGGACATACACACTGGTGATGACTGTATAACACTGTGAATGTACTTAAGGGCACTGAATTGTATACTTAAAAGTGGTTAAAAGGGTAATTTTATATTCCATATATTTTATTATTCTTAAAAAATAATAATGTAAAATACCAAAAACCACTGAATTGTATGCCTTAAATTCAGGAACTATATGGTCTCTGAATGTGTACCTCAGTAAAGCTGGGTTAAAAAAAAAAAAAACTAAAAGCTTCTTTTTAATCAAAAACAACTTGGTGCAAAGAAGCTTCTCACCCTCATCACCCTCCCCTCGTCACCCCCCAAATCTTAAGATACTGCAGAAGATTCTTGGAAATTGTGAAAAGGAGAAAACCATTTAAAACCAGTCTATGTCTAAGAATTTCTCACAAGGTTAGAATACTAAGACTCTACAATCTTCTAACACCAACAAAACATCCTACAAATTCTGTCACATGCCACAGATAAAACCACAAAGGCTAAATTAAACACACAGGTAGATCTCTGGCTAGGTGAACCAACAATATTAATAATAATTCAGTACACATGTGCCACTAGGCTCTATCCTGTTTAATATTTTATCATAAACTCAAATACTTAAGTAGCATGCTTATCCAAGATGACATCAACTTAAAGCTGAAAAAGGGTAGCAACCTTGCTTCATAATTCAAATGAGCTCATCAGGTTACACCAATGAGTACAGGTAATATACCACTGTCTTCACAGTTACAAAAGCATATATATACTTTATTAGAGATAGATGTAAAAACCAAAACTCATAATACAACTACCAAAAGTACCAGATGATGACTCTAGAATAACAATT